>NC_134501.1:2503520-2606020 GCF_040206685.1 Ascaphus truei
TGCAGTAGTGAAGGAAGGGTAGGCAGAGTGGTGACCCAAGGAAGGGTTGGCTGGGGAGTCAGAAGAGAATAAAACAATCAGATGGACACAGTACGGATGGAGAGAAAAGAGGCAGCAGAGACATTAAGAAGCCAAAGCAAGTAGAAGGGAGAAAATAAAGTGATTCTGTGACTGGAAGGAGACTGCGGGATTGTACGGACGTGGTAGCGACTTCTGAAACTCGGTTGCAGTAAAGATTAGGTTATAGAAGACCGAATTCTTAGTCCTGTTAGACTGTATCCAAGTACCAATGATGGTGAACATTAGCACTTCATTGAACAATGGAAATACAGGAACTAGAAATATAGAACATATTAGCTTAGAAGGGCCCTGGTAGAACCAGGCCCAAAGCTCCACAGTCTTCATTAGAAATGATCTGTGGCCAGAAAACCCACAATCAAGTAAATGTGCCAGAAGGTGTTTAGTGAAGGTGTCTTATACCAGAAGACTACTGGGCCTTGTAACAGGGGTATATTCTGGGCTATGGTGCAGATGTAGAGGTTTAAATTGAGCAGTTCTTCAGAGCAGCCTTTATTACAGCAGAGATTACCAAAATCCTAAAAACTGCAAATAAAAGTAGGTGGCGGGTGCTAACTTTACACGTCCCTGCCTGGGGCTCTCTCTTATTTATATTGGGCATTTGCCCTCACTAGTTTCCGTGTCCTGTCTCTCTCCAGTCCACTCACTGCAGTCTACTTTTGCTGTGCTTCCAACAGCCCAGCAACCCCACCCTTTAAATCTTCAAGTAAGCCAGAGACCATTTTACGTTCCCTTTTAAATTGACTTATTTGATAAATTCCCATGTTTGAGCCTTTATTTTTTTTATTGAGCCTTTATTTTACCAGATAGGAGCTAGGATCCAAAAACATGCCATGCATGCGTGTGCTACCACAAATCCCGCAGAGACAGGCAAAACTGGTACACTATATAGAGTGTAAAATGTATACAGTGCACTGAGATTATATTTGGTATTCCATTTGCATATAGTGTTCGCTCATGTGGACGTTGACGTAAAGAATACCAAGTACATACTGTACCAATGATGGGTGTGTCGCCCACTTCTGGAATAATGGAAGTAAGAGATTGTAAGGACTATGGCAGAGTGCCATTAATTTAATTTGACAATGCAGCTAATTTTACAAACGTTGTGCATTAGACATTATCACTGAATATCCATCAATATTAGGATTGCTTTACATTTATAGTGAGGGAAAACATAGGTTACAGAGACTTGGAAATTACAAGTTAAGCATGATTGATTCCTCCCATTTTACTTTGCCATTTTACCTGTAACTTCTTGTCTTCCGACCTCTTCTATATTTAGCTCTCCACGTTCACCCTTGTGTCATCAGTTTAATCGTACAGTGGCACACATTCATGTTCACGCGTAATCTGGTGTATATATTGTCCTTTCAGTGTGGGGCATTGTTTCTCTTAGAAGATGAATTCTTTAGGTAGATGTAGGTCTGTCTTTATCCTATAATACAATTACAATGCAGGTTTGATAGGTTGATCTTAATATGTCCTCTAACTAAATATTAGTATTGGTTCAAAGCAGGTCCACCCCAAAACTATTATCTATTTCATTGTGATAATGGACAGTACAGTGTTCAAAGAAGTATGGAATGCCAGTGCATCAGAATAGACAAATCCTTAGAAGTATATAATTGCATCTGCGGCAGGATAACTCCCAATAAACTGTGGTATATCATAAGGTGGCCCTAATAGGGTAAAGGGGACTAGTACTTAATGCCATGAGGCACCCATAAGCAGTACAGACAATGTCCCATAATGTGAGAAATGAGGGTATGGCAACCCAAAACAGTAACTCACTTTATTGCAGGATCCAAGGGAGTGTTCCACCCCAGTAGTAAAGTGGCGTGCAGACCATCAGGATGAGAAGCAGGAGCAGGTGAAAAAAAATGGAAGTGAAAGGGCGTAGAGCCCGAAACGCATAGGTGGTACCTGCTGTAGCCCTGGGGGGCCTGTTGTCTGGTTTTTTATTACAATAAATGCCATTTTGCTGCCGTGAGCCTCCTCCTGTTTCTTCAGGCAGTGCACTGCCATTTATTTTTTTCACCTGTTCCTAGTACAGTGTTCAAAAACTTGGTTTAAATGTGATATTATTAATGCAGGTATTTCTGTGACCAGCAAGGGATATTAAGCACTGATTAAGACTGATCAAAGATTAAGATTGATTCATGTGTCACTTTCTGCTGCTCCGGTGACAGTTTTTAATTAGGCTAAAATGTTTAATATCTACTTAAAATTAAGATAGCCTTTCCAAATATATTTGTCATAAATACTGTGCACTCCTACTTTGTGTCAGTGAATTAGTTTTGTAAGCCCTGCCTTAGTTGGTTGACTGATTCTAAAGACTTTGGAAGAATTTTAAAGAGCAATCCAAGCAAATATCCCGTGTGTTTGTTTTTTTTAAATAAATCAGTTTTGTAGTATTGGATAATACTTAATTTTTTTTAATGACACAATACCATTTTTAATGAGTTTTAATATACTGAGCATCATTTGCTTTCTATAACAGGTTTTAGCCCACCTCCCCAGCAGTGCAAGATATGTGTAATACTTTCCTGTTTGTGATCATTTGTTGCCAATATTCCCAGCATAATTTTACCTTAGTAATATAAGAATACATTGTAGCTGCTGAGTTACACTGACTGAAGGATTGAGTGAAACTGAAAGGCGGCCATTTAGTGATCCCTGGCAAGCAGGATCTATGCTGATCAATCATGGGACAATGAATCGATTGGCAACTTAGGTATTTGATTTTCAATAAAGGTAAGCAAAGGCTGCTGCATATATTAAAACACCCAAAGTTTTTTTGTTTTTTTAAGGGCCGTATGGACTGCCTCTTTAAGGGCAGTTTTAAGTCTTTAACATGAGGGGTGAAGGAGAGAAGAACATAATTATATTTACAATATATTCTGCTTTTATGGCCTAATCCATGAAGCTCTGAAGTCACCTGAGTAGCAATTACCAGTTCACCGGAATCGTCCAACCCCGGTGCGGTTTGCCACTTTGTAGGTTCATCAATAAGACAGTTAGCGCAATTTAGTAAGTGTCATAGTTGTCACTAATTCATAACACTGGAAAATGAAAATGCTCTAAAGTGTAGCGAACCTGCAATGCTCATACATTCGTGTGTCATGCATACAAACTGTCAGTCACCCCACCATCCAGGCATATTATCTGCCCTGAAAATCATTCAGTCCTTATTCATTGACATGCCTTAACTATATACTGTACATATAGATTGATATATATGCTCAAATTCAGGTAACCATTCATCTCATAATAAAAATGTATATTTGATAACTTCTAGTACCTAGTACAATACCTTCATTGCTAAAATGGGCAGGAGTACATATTAAGAGGTCCAGTACTCGATTTATTAAAACCAAACATGTTTCAGAGTATCCTGGCAGTGCTGGGATAATTGCTGCCTGCAAACAAGATATACTAGCGTTGCTTAACAATTGGAATTTAATAATTCAGTAGTGTGTTTAAGCAATAGAGAGCATGGATATCCATTAAAATGGCCACTTGAGTTTTGTTGCTATTTTTCATTAATATAAGTCGGGCAATTATTTCGCACTATGCACTAGCCCTTTATTTCCATAAATCTATACTATTTTCAATAATCTCAATCATATAAATTGTTTCTACATTGGTTTGTGACAAGCGTATGTGAATAATGACTATGGATGCATCCCATGGTGATAATCAGAACACATTGACAGCTAGTTAAGATGTCCTATGAGTGTAACTCCCACATATTTCTAGTCAATACTAATCATCTAATTGATTGATCAGCGGATCTGTGCCTGAAAAGAACCACCTTTCTAATTCTACTGCACAGTTGCTTGGGATTCTGATCACCAATTAGCATGTGTATTTTCATGTAATTACTCTAATCCACATTTAGACTAATTTACTATTACTTGAAGCAACTTTCCAGAATTGGAGACATTTCCTGAGCCCAGCTCCCTCCGCCTGCCAGCCTGAGCCCACCTCCCTCTGCATGCCTGAGCCCACCTCCCTCTGCATGCCTGAGCCCACCTCCCTCCGCCTGCCAGCCTGAGCCCACCTCCCTCTGCATGCCTGAGCCCACCTCCCTCTGCATGCCTGGGCCCAGCTCCCTCCGCCTGCTAACCTGGGCCCACCCCCCCTCTGCCTGCCACCTTGAGCCCACCTCCCCCTGCATGCCTAGGCCCACCTCCCCCTGCATGCCTAGGCCCACCTCCCTCTGCATGCCTGGGCCCACCTCCCTCTGCCTGCTAACCTGGGCCCACCCCCCTCTGCCTGCCACCCTGTGACCACCTCTGTCCACTCTATTGGGCCTGCTGGAATTCCAGGTAATAAGGGTTCCATTCCTCCTGCTCAGCGACACAGGCCCAGGTCAGGACCGGGGCCCTATAAATGCTGTCGGTGGGCCTTTAGTCTCTCTTGGTTAGCCACTTAGCATTTTACTTGGCTCTATTAAATTAATGTTTATCAGAAATTCAGCGAGGACTCCGTTTTGCAAGAAGGAGATGAGTTTACGTGCCTGTAAAAGCTGAGCCCCGGCAATCCTAAGACAGAACAGAACCTGCTTTCACTATTTGTATAGTTTTCCCTTTTTGGGCCTTTCTCTGGCTTTTTATTGCTAGTTGATAATATTTTCAATATGCATATAGTTTTTTGCATGTGACAGAAATACTGTTTTACACTGTATGTTATGTATTAGTATATTTTTTAGATGAGTAATTGATTTTTTATGCATACTATTGTATATTTCATGTCATGCATAAGCCATTTATTGCATCGGTATTCTATTACATTGTATGCATATTGTATGTTCTGCATCAGCAATTTATTACATTTTATAATTTTGTTCATTTTTCAGAATATATGAATATTTCATATTTTTAACATGAGGTATAAATGTTTTACCTATTATTTGATGATGCAATATTTATTATGTTTTGTTCGAATCCATAGATATTGAGCTTATTTTATTAGTGTATACACAAGTGGTTCTCTATTATGTTTTTATCTCTCCTATTGTATTTGGCGGATCCTATTCTGGTCACATTTCACATATTGGGACTATCCACGCTGAACTCTTTGGATTTTTAAATCTACCTATTGGCACAAGAGGAAGTGTGCCTCTAGCCATTTAACAGGACGCCACTGGACTCCGAGGCTGCTGTTATACCGGAGGGATCTAGTGCTTCTATTATACCTACACTTCTGAGTGTTCTGGGTATTTTCTTTTTACAACAATGAAATCATTCATACGGTTCTATGCAATGGAGTGTGCGCTTTATTTTTTGCATGGAAACAAATGAGTTAAATACAAAATATAAATACAATAATTTTTCATAAAATATAATGATGTATGTTAAACTATATTTACATAGTGTGTGTGTGTGTGTGTGTGTGTGTGTGTGTGTGTGTGTGTGTGTGTGTGTGTGTGTGTGTGTGTGTGTGTGTGTGTGTGTGTATGTGTGTGTGTGTGTGTGTGTGTGTGTGTGTGTGTGTGTGTGTGTGTGTGTGTGTGTGTGTGTGTGTGTGTGTGCGCGCGCATCTGTCTGTGTGTGGAAAGAGGGTGATAGTGCGCTACTAAGCTGTGGTGAGTGAATATGTGCAAAATATATGTAAACAAGTTTTAAGGATACCTATCCAATCATATATAATCAGATACCTTATTCACAATAATAAATGGTGTAAAAACATCATTACTACAAAAAGGTGCATAAGAAAAGTCCACAAATAAAACTCAGGTCCAATAAGTGAAAATAAAAAGTTTTACCTTTAGAAAACATGACAAGTGTTCCGGTTCCTTGTCGCAAAGTGCAGAGGAATCCAGGCGTGTGCTGCTCTCCATTGGGGGGGTTCCCCTCCTCCCGCAGTACAGAAAGCGAGAGGAAAGCGCAGAGAACGCCCATCACGCATAAAACAAGTGCTATCAAACTCACATTCTGTTTGAGATAAAGGAGCATTCACACTCTTTATAGGGAAGTGTGGCGCCCGCCATGAGAAGACCGCTCATACGATGTTATCCATCTCCTTATCCTGCTTGCCGTTGTATCCGCGAGTGGGGGTGCGGTCGCCCCTATGTCGTCACTCGCCTTGCGATCTGTCTACAAACTTCATGAGGCAATTGTGGCAGCAAAATGGAGTGAGGGGCAGATCAAAGTAACACAGCTGGCAACAGGTAACCCTACGCGTTTCGTTACTGAAATCACTTCATCAGGGATAACCCATGATGAAGTGATTTCAATCACAAAATGCGTAGGAGTTCTCTGCGCTTTCCGCTCTTTTTCTCTGTGTGTCTGTCTGTGTGTCTATATCAATCTTCACACATTTAATAAACACTCACTCAATACATTTTTATGTAAACGTGCAGTGTATCCCGGTGTGTGCCCACAGAACATGCAAAAAGACACAATTTGCACTGGCACATTCCTGCCAGAGGTTGCAAGCGGTCGTGAATGGCGGTGCTACAGCCTTGGAAAAAATAATGACCAGAGGTTGCAGAGTACTGGGTACAAAAAGTTTTAATGGCACATAATAAACAGCACAACAGGAACTCTTTGACAAAGGCCCGTGCGGCTGAAACGCGTCAGAGTTCCTGTTGTGCTGTTTATTATGTGCCATTTAAAGTTTTTGTACCCAGTACTCTTCAACCTCCAGTCATCATTTTTTCCAAGGCGGTGCACCGCCATTCACGACCTCTTGCATCTTGATACTCCTTCGGTAGGAGCACGCCAAGCAACACCTGGACCTCTAGCAGATTATCATGTGAGTCAATTCCATTTCATTGCTATTCAGTTCATCAAAGTTTCACTGTTCTATATACCTACAAGCCTGTGACACCCATATAAGATATACCTGATCACGGCTACTGGGAGTCTATGCAAGTGGCTTTTTACGGCTGGAAAGTGTTATTACTGATTGCGCTTATGGTGGACTATGGAGGTCTAATCTAAGAGTGCTGCTTTATTTGGAAGAACAATTACAATGATATAAGGATACATTTATGCATGGACTTTCCCTGTGAGCATTGTATAGGGGATATTCCCCTTATTCTCGTATTCTGCCAGAGGTTGCGACAGTAGTAACTCTTCAACAATTCATACTCACACCTGTCAGGGTCACCAATGTATGGGGTGGTGGAGCACCAGCGGTGTGCTTACGGGTTCTGCTGCTGTGAGGGCCACGGGGTGGTGCCTGTGCAGTGGGTAATGCTGCTGAAGCAGGTACTGTGGTTGCTGGACAGTCGGAGGATCAGCAGGTACTGTGGATGCAGCAGGATCGCCGGGTACTTTGGCGTCTCCTGGGGATGCAGGTACTGTGGATGCAGCAGGATCGCCTGGTACTTTGGCGTCTCCTGGGGATGCAGGTACTGTGGATGCAGCAGGATCGCCTGGTACTTTGGCGTCTCCTGGGGATGCAGGTACTGTGGATGCAGCGGGATCGCCGGGTACTTTGGCGTCTCCTGGGGATGCAGGTACTGTGGATGCAGCGGGATCGCCGGGTACTTTGGCGTCTCCTGGGGATGCAGGTACTGTGGATGCAGCGGGATCGCCGGGTACTTTGGCGTCTCCTGGGGATGCAGGTACTGTGGATGCAGCGGGATCGCCGGGTACTTTGGCGTCTCCTGGGGATGCAGGTACTGTGGGTGCAGCGGGATCGCCGGGTACTTTGGCGTCTCCTGGGGATGCAGGTACTGTGGATGCAGCGGGATCGCCGGGTACTTTGGCGTCTCCTGGGGATGCAGGTACTGTGGATGCAGCGGGATCGCCGGGTACTTTGGCGTCTCCTGGGGATGCAGGTACTGTGGATGCAGCGGGATCGCTGGGTACTTTGGTGTCTCCTGGGGATGCAGGTACTGTGGGTGCAGCGGGATCGCCGGGTACTTTGGCGTCTCCTGGGGGTGCAGGTACTGTGGATGCAGCGGGATTGCCGGGTACTTTGGTGTCTCCTGGGGATGCAGGTACTGTGGATGCAGCGGGATCGCCGGGTACTTTGGCGTCTCCTGGGGATGCAGGTACTGTGGATGCAGCGGGATCGCTGGGTACTTTGGTGTCTCCTGGGGATGCAGGTACTGTGGGTGCAGCGGGATCGCCGGGTACTTTGGCGTCTCCTGGGGGTGCAGGTACTGTGGATGCAGCGGGATTGCCGGGTACTTTGGTGTCTCCTGGGGATGCAGGTACTGTGGATGCAGCGGGATCGCCGGGTACTTTGGCGTCTCCTGGGGATGCAGGTACTGTGGATGCAGCGGGATCGCCGGGTACTTTGGCGTCTCCTGGGGATGCAGGTACTGTGGATGCAGCGGGATCGCCGGGTACTTTGGCGTCTCCTGGGGATGCAGGTACTGTGGATGCAGCGGGATCGCCGGGTACTTTGGTGTCTCCTGGGGATGCAGGTACTGTGGGTGCAGCGGGATCGCCAGGTACTTTGGCGTCTCCTGGGGGTGCAGGTACAGTGGATGCAGCGGGATTGCCGGGTACTTTGGTGTCTCCTGGGGATGCAGGTACTGTGGGGTCTGCAGTAGTGTGCTGGCTGCACGTATGGCAGGCAGAGCTCCGCCCTCAGCCATGCTGCTGGTGTTGTGTGACGTTGCGAGACATTTCTTGTGACATTGTTACATTGTATAGAAACGTTTTTTAGTTTTTGTGCCATTCAATGGACAATGATATTCAGTGCGCCATCTGCCAGACACATACTGAATTGCAATTACAAATAAACCCCACAAATAAATCTGCTGGCTGACCGTCGGTGGCCCGCGGGCGAATCACGGGAGTAATCTCACTCCTTGTCATGGTACCGAAAACAAAAAGTCTGGCTACATCTGCATATGGGTATTTATTGCACTATACTCACTATTGCTGGTTAGGTGATACATAACTGGTTGGGAATACATGCTTTTCTATGCAGAGCTCTCTCTATATGTAGTAATGTATCAAAACTTCACCCCTAATTATTCACCCCTCTGTAGCAAAGTTTAGAAGCTCCTCCAGGGATTTTAAGGTTTGATTCCCGCAAGTGCTGTGCTTATTTCTGAACAATGAAGAGCCGTTAACTTATCATACATAGGGGCTGATTCACTAAGCAGTGAGCTTTTGCCCCCGATTGGGACATTTTTAATCCCACGATAAAAAATGAAGACGCGGGATTCACTAAAAACTGAAGCGCATTTGGGTAGGTGCGGGCAAAAACATGCCCGATCACGTGAGCTGTTTTTTTCCCTGCTATTGTGCTTAAAATTCTAAAGCGCGATAGCTGCGTCTCCATGCACTGCTCTTACCGGCGATCGTACAGTATACATATACATTTTAATAATAATGTACATATGCAGGGGGTCTCCTGAGTTGAACCGCATCGGTTTCAGCCTCGGGGACCTCCTACTTCATGAGAAACAGGCCCCGTTATGGGGTGCCTGTACCTCATGAAGTAGGGGGTCCCAAGGCTGAAACCAATACAGTTCAGCTCAGGAGACCCCCTACTCATGTACACTAGTATCAAAACACACATATCAATAAAAAATCATTCATTACCATAGCGGCTATCAGGTATGGTAATGAAGCTGCATTAATGTAATTTTTATTAATAGTGTGAGGGAGCAGGGGGTCTTCAGAGATGAACCGCATTGATTTCAGCCTTGAAGACCCACTGCTTCCCGAGTTACAGTCCCAGATACGGGGTGCCGGTATCGCCTCCATTATTTCAATACCCAGGGTCATGTGACGTGGACGCTTTAAAAATGGCGCGACAGAGGCATCCGATGCCCCATACCGGGGCCTGTAACTCGGGAAGCAGGTGGTCACTGAGCCAGAAATCAAAGCGGTTCAGCTCAGAGACCCCCTGCTCCCGTATACTATTAAAAAAAATACATTAAAGCAGCTTCATTACCTTAACGGCTAGCTCATCAGGCAATGAAGGGGTTAAGGCCTAATAGCAACTTTATTGGTGGCAATGGCCCCCAATAAACCTTGCAATACAGCCGATAAAGCGCTGTTATCACTGCTTAGTGAATCAGCCCCATAGTGTGTCAGAAATAAAAGGGGCTGAATCTACGAGTGTGAGTCATTGCGCAGCGTACTTGAAGATTTTGCTTTGGCGTCGGACATTGCTGCTTTGCCTGCGTTCCTATAATAAACAAGATGTTGTTTTGTTGAAAATCAATCACTTCTAACAGCAAATGGGTCAATCAAATAGTCTTAAATGAGACTCAACTTGTGTTCCAAATATATTTCTAGGAGAGAATGTGGTACACAGGAAGAGAAGGGTTTGGGTAAATCCAGGTGTACAGATGTATATGTGGGATAAAAGGGAATATACCGTACAGAAGTACACAGTATATATCTTTCCTCTTCAACGTAGGCAGAGCGGAAACAGTCTGGAGATGACAAATCAAAAATGGTGGTCTTCACACCCAAAAACAAGAAAATGCCTCATTTGTCTTACAGGTGCAGTTCCACTTTAAAAAAAAAATTACATTTCCCAAATTCTCTACTTCCTCCTCTTATCCTAATAACAACCTTAAAGCAGTAGCTCCTCCTGCTTGCATTTTTGTTTAATTCTTTAATTTATTTTTTTTAGCTTACTTGTGTGGGACTCATTGTAATAGGAAACAAATACTAACCCTAGATATTAATACTGTCGAAAATAAGTGCAATCGGCAAACGCAGTAGCTATATACACAGATATAGGACTAACAGGTAAGATATTAACATATAAAGAAATAAACCTATTATAACCATATAGCTTGATAAGGTACGAATTTAAAATATAGCTAAAAGATAAACCAGAACACAGATTATATCCCATTCCTGATTGGGAACTGCCATTTCCTTACAGGTTAAAGAGACTACATAGGTGGATCCACCTATAGAGCTGATCCGCTGACACCCGGGAGCCCTCTGCATGTGGCCCTCTGTGGCGTGTCTGTCTCCCTTCTCTGGGACAAGCATGTTTCCATGTGCCATCTCATCCTTGCTAAAAGGGCACTGTCCCTATTTGTAACACAACAAACAGGGAGGGCTAATATCAACTATTCGGGAACTTAATCCCAATCTTTCTTCCCTGAGGCTCCTTTCCTCTTGTCCTCCAGGAACCCCCAAGCTAGAACCTTTGCCCTCCCTCATATACTTCCCTGTGATGTCAGTATCCCTGTGAAAAGACAGGGTGGGACCTAGCATATACTGCTCTACTATTAAGCCCTTGCAGCAAACTGGTAACCCCATGGAGGGGGTGTGGGGGGGATGTTACACACACACACACACACACACACACACACACACACACACACACACACACACACACACACACACACACACACACACACACACACACACACACACACACACATACATACGTGTATATTCACTTTTACACTACAGTGTATCTATGTATTTATATATTCACATTTACCCTATGATGTGTGTGGATTCATATTTACTGTACCTTATTGTGTGTGTGAGTGGGGGGAGGTGTTTGTGTGCGGGGGTGTGAGTGTGTGTGTTTGGGGGTGTGGTATGGTTTACAAAGATTCTCTATACCGGCTACTTAACAAGATGTCTTTCCCCATCATTATGTTCCTCATCACATGTAAACCATTAAATGTAAGATTCAATGTATTATTCCTATCATGCATTATATAACTATATACAAGCACACTGCTCTTTCAATTTAACAAAGAGACAAGCTTCGGCGTGTAAGTGCTGTCGCTAAAATGACCAATACGTAGAGAGCCCCATAAGATCATTGCTAAATTAAATGTATTTATTTTGTAGTTACAGTAGATACAGAGTGACGCTTAGTCACTGCAGGTGACACCTTCTAAAGAAAAACAAAATACTATGCCACAAACCAGATGGTCTCAGTAGAGTAATTATTGATGATTTGACCATCGTTCATCATGTGTTTATGTATTCAATCGACAACCCTTCTGGACATTGTTCTTGGCAGTGATCTGATACTGATGGCTCTAAAGTTTTAGGAAGCCAAGAACACAAAAGGCATAAGGATAGAAATCCTATATTAAGTGCAGAGTTAATCAGGGAAGCATTAGATGCATTTGGATTACTGCCATTTAGATCCCACTGGTGATAATTCCACCGTTCTGTTGGTAGACAAGTACATGTTTTCTCCATGATAAATGCAGTCGCCCATTAGGCTGTTCTCCGTGCAAGAAACATTCTAACCAGGGAATCAAAGTTGCATAGAACAGAAACGCTGTGTTTGGATGAGGTCAGAACAGTGAAGTATTTGCGGATTGAATGCCAGTGTTAAAAATTGGTAGACTATTAGTGCCAAGACATCCTTATTTGCTGCTGGCTCCTGTTAAGTGTATTTACTAAAGTGGCACAGCCAATACTGATCATTAAGGGCTATATATATTTTTTTAATTACCATTATTGGCCAATTATGGATATCACACTAGTCTATTTTGTGTCTGTATATATTCAACCAATTGTAATAACTATTTCTGCAGTATGGTGCAATTTACAGTACAATTGGACATACACAATCTTAGCAAACTCAAAACCCAGTCCCACAGTAATACTGTATATATATATATGATTTTTTTGTGCCAACTGGAATTTTACTCGGGAATTTACCTCAAATAACCACCATAAACAAAGAAGCCCAAATGCACGTCCAATATAGCAAATTATTGGATTAATTTCTATATGTTTTTTCTCATAAGTATAGGGACATACAGTGCAAAGAGCAGATTAACATTGGGAGTGCAGGAAGTGCACCTGCTGAAAGGGTTTACCTTGATGTGGTTGCAGGTATAACATGTTATGGCCAAAAGATTGTCTACTAGAGCTTTTGCCCATTTGTATGTGTGGTGATGGGGGTAGAGAGGGTGGGTGATGGGGGTAGAGAGGGTGGGTGATGGTGGTAGAGAGGGTGGGTGATGGTGATAGTTTTCACTGGGAGGGTGGTTAGGACTTCACGGTGGGTAGTGGTGGCAGGGGATTCACCCCTTAATTACCATAGCGGTTACTAACCGGTGGTTAGTGGCCAGTAGCTAATTTTTTTTTATTGTAATGTTGCTGTCCACGGAAGATGCAGATAACAGGGAGGAAGACGAGGACTGCCTTCATCCTGGCTTTATGGTAATGTTTTATTTTTAATGGGCAAATGCGCTAATATCCAGATATGGACAATAGGCCCCTTGCCCATTAAAGTGTGTAAAAAAACACGCACCCCCAAATACATATCAAAGGAAAAAATATCCCCAAAAAACATATTTTAAAAATATCCCACCCCCAAATACATATAAAATACTGACTTGCCTTGTGGGTGGTCTCAGGCCTCTGTCCGGTCCACTCGTTGCCGCCAGGCCTGCTCTCCCCCAGCTTCGGGCCTCCCTCATGGACTGTCCCATGCCGAGCCTCTGATGTCATCCCGCGCCGTGCCTCTCTCATGCCGGAAGCGGAGCCTGTCTTGCTTCCGGCGCGCGCTGACGTCAGAGAGGCCCGGCGCCAGCATCAGAAGCTCGGCATAGGACAATCAATGAGGGAGGCCCTCAGCTTGGGGAGAGCCGGGCCTGGCGGCAACTAGAGGACCGGCAGCCGGGCCCCCCACAGCCTCTGAGCCCGGGACACCTGTCCCAGCTCTCCCCACCTGTCGGCGGCCCTGGTCACCTGTGCTGAAGCAGGATCTGATTGAGTCACCGATGCGGAAGCAGAGACTAATTGAGCCACCTGTACTGAAGCAGGGATATACTGAAAACCTGACCTGTTGGGGGGCTGAGGGGGCTGAGGACTGGAGTTGAGGTATAATCCATGTTTAGAGAGACTGGTGCTTTGCAAAAAATTATCTCTCCTACAATTTTCTCTATTATTATCAGAAAGTGTAATTGATGTTCTAAGCAGAGGTTTGTTTATGCAGAATACGTGCCAGATTTTTAAAGAATTGTTTAAACAGTTGCCAATATGATTCTCTATGGTTCTCTAAATCGTTCGCATCTGTTTGATCAAATTTCTTTCAGCGTGGTACTGTAGCTTGGAACCTCCAAATCACTAAACTTTCCTAAATTATTAGCAAACACGAAAAAACAGAATGATCTCTTTATTGTAGGAGCACAGGCCAAAAACATAGTTAACAGGAGTTTTGTCACGAGAAAAAAAAAGATTAGAATGTACACTTTTAATCATATAAATATTCTTAATGTTTTCTACGGATTTTTGGCACGTACTTTCCTCGTTCTCAATTTACTCAAATGTGTTCAACTACATGAGGGGGGAAAAAGACAATTCCATTTTGTTTCTTACAGCTCTGTTTTAATCCTATCTATTTGAAATTAATCCAGGTTCCATACCCACCAATGCTGTAATTCCAGACATAGGATGTCTAGGTAATCATTAGCCCATGGTTAAGCCTCTTTGCTTTATTCAATAATACTTTGGAAAAGAAGAATTTAATATTTCCCATCAAATCCTAAGCGTCCCTCCTTTGTTATTTTAATGAGTTTTCTGATAAATGTGCCCTATTTGGACAAGCATACGCATTTAAATGTAATTTCGCTTTTTTCCCCTGTAAACGGATACATGGAAGCCGGCATCATGAGAATCTAGGGCACTGCACTCGCCTTATTGTATAAGGCGCATAATAGCTAGTAAGCCTGTTACTTCTTAAAACTTATTGTTCTTTCTGTCGCTATTGCAACATTTAAGGCAGAACATCTTAAAGGATGTGAAAGAATGTTCTGTTAATGAAAATAATTATATTAATAATAAGATTAAGGTTTCAAATGTCAACTCCTGGAAGGCACCAGAACCCCAGTGGAAAAGTTACATAATGATAAATCAAACTCATATAAAGAACTTGTATAAGAAAGTTTTAACATAATCTGAGATACCGTGTAAAGCAGAATACCCCCGGGAGAGTAAGTTATACTGAGGGCCGTTATTATTTTATTTTATTTTTTAATTACAAGCCTCAACTAAGAGAAAAGTGATCTTTCTTTTAAAAGACTTCTCCTGTCAGTTCTCATTGCAAAATTATACAATAGAGCCTTATTGTAAAGAGTTTTTTAGCCTTTTTTTTTAAATGTATTGAATTTATTAGCAGCATAAGTATTTTCTTTAATGCGTGAACAAGGAAATACTTAAAGTTTTCATATAGCTGAAATGTTAATACAGATGTACTCACTCACGCGTTTATTTCATTTTTTGGGCTTTCGAAAAGTGCATTAGTTAACAGAGGGCAAATTGAATTTGATCTAAAAACACCCTGAACTATCCAGCAACAAATGGGTTAGACTATTTAAAAAAAAGTATTTTTTTAAAGTTATTCTACTTTGATGAACCAGTCCCCTTCCTTCATAATTTGTACAGAAGCATTTTGGAGAGGAGACTTGGGAGCGTGTGTGTTGTAAATTTTGAATTTGATGCAAAAATGATGTTTGTTTGCATTTTAGAATATTCGCACATTTGCGTTCTGGGGAAAAAACGCCATTACGTTTTTTTAAATTATTTAAATACTTGAAAATGCAAAAATTCTCAGTTTCGCTTGTAATGTAAAGTTTGTAAGTTTGCAAGCAAAAACACATAATGAAAAACAATTTGCATCAGGTACACAATTTTCTTTTTCCCCACATTCTAAACAGAACCCTGCAAACCAAATGTAAACAGATCTGCGCATCTGTGGGCTTGCAGTACGGGCACGCATAACCGTGCGCATAGATGTCTTGTGCTAGTCATGTGAAATGTGTCACAATCTGCAAAATGTATCGTTTTGTCAGTGAAAATCAGGATTGTCCAGCTGTCCAAAAAAGGGCAGGTATAAAAGATAAAGCAGATAACGACCATTCAGCCCATTTGGTTTAGATCAGCTAGAATCTACTGCATGGTCTGGCACAGGGGTGATCCCCTCCAGCCCTCAAACCCCCTCAGGTCAGGTTTTCAGGATATCCCAGCTTCAGCACAGGTGGCTCATTCAGTCAATCAATGATTGAGCCACCTATGCTGATCCTGGGACTTGATTGAGCCACCTGTGCTGAAGCAGGGATATCCTGAAAACTAGACCTGTTGTCAGGACTTGAGGACTGGATTTAAGCGCCCCTGCAAATAAGGAAAATAGATAATCCTATTTCTCTGAACGTTCTGCCCTTGTAGGTGCTGTTGTTTTATTACCAGCCTCTCTTGAATTCACTGGTCATTCTCCATGTACTACTTCCAAGTAAAACATTTTATATAAAAATAATAGCTGTCAATTACTTCAGCAGCTTCCAAAGTCACGCCCCACAATGCCTTGCAGCTGTGGCCCCCTGTTGGGAATCACTGCGCTAAATCTATTCCGCTTATGACACACAAAAACTTTCTATTAATTAATAGTTAGTCAGTGTTATAGGACTCAGAAAAACCTTCAAATAGATACAGTTGCAAGGTACGAGTCTGGGAACAAATCCCTTTCCAGCACACTTTACTTTATACGATATTGAAACGTGCGTCACAGCAGTAAACAAACCAAGGCTGTTCTTTCTTCAGTACGGAGTTCCCCAGAATGTTACTATTTCCCAATAGCGACACAGCTTGAAATGTTCTCGTTAATTAAATGTGTTAATCTACATGAGAAAAATCAGAAATCAGTGCTACTCTTAGAAACATTGTTGATTGCCTGTTTATTGCGATAGGCAGCGGCTGAAACCCTTGATGGCCATTCTTGATTTATTTCTGTAGGTAATACATGGGTAAGGACTGAAAACTGAGTCAAATCACGTCCGACTTTTCCCCTGTCCACAGATCCTATCTTATGAGCTACTGTCAGTATGTCCTGAATAATCTTGTCATTTTTATGACATTTATGCATACACAGGTTAGATGAAGCAAGGTATAAGCACAAACTTTCTCAGCCAGCACACATGAGAATGTTTGATGTATTATCAAAATAATAAAGCTTGTGGACTGTCATTATTGGGTAAGCCCTGTGGCTACATATAGGAATGTAAAGGGCACTGTGTCTCTGAACTATTTCTGAAAGCTTAGTAAGTGGAAACTGATGCAGACAAAGACGCTGAGGATGTGAATTATATCCAACAAGCGTTAGTGTCAGTTACATTTTATTTGAGCCAGTTCAATACTGAATGAGTTAGGCTGTTGAAGTTGCAGTGATACAATTAGGGATAAGGTTCCATAATTGCATTAGTTGAGAAATAGACTTGAGTTTAGATTTGGTTTCGAGAAGCTGCATTTGGAGCAGAGTCGGGATCCAAAAAAAAACAATAGCATCAGTACAACTTTGGTTGGATCACAATCTCACAATGACATGGAGAAACATTATTAGTGTTGTCTATTTGCCTTAGCTTTTTACCAACCCACTCCTCATTCCTTAACCTGATCCCCCTCACACTCCTATATGTTTCTACCCATCCTCTTCCCTTTCCCCTTATCTCCAGTTTTCTCCCTTCACTTTGCCAAGGTGGACGGATGTTGGAAGACAGCAACCCAGCTCAATTATGTTTTGTATATGACCCGGGGAACTTGGAGTCCATCTTGTTCAGAGGCGTATTACATGGTGTTTATACCTAGATCTTATAAAACTGTAGTAAAGCCTACTAAACAGTATCTTTCATTTCAGACTCAGTCAACTGACTCAAACATGATTGTACAGTAGGGTGGCGTGTGAATGTACAGTAGGGTAGCATGTGAATGTACAGTAGGATGGCGTGTGAATGTACAGTAGGGTGGTGTGTGAATGTACAGTAGGGTAGCATGTGAATGTACAGTAGGGTAGCATGTGAATGTACAGTAGGGTGGCGTGTGAATGTACAGTAGGATGACATGTGAATGTACAGTAGGATGACGTGTGAATGTACAGTAGGGTAGCGTGTGAATGTACAGTAGGGTGGTGTGTGAATGTACAGTATGGTGGCGTGAGAATGTACAGTAGGGTGGTGTGTGAATGTACAGTAGGGTAGCATGTGAATGTACAGTAGGGTGGCGTGTGAATGTACAGTAGGATGGTGTGTGAATGTATAGTAGGGTGGTGTGTGAATGTACAGTAGGGTAGCGTGTGAATGTACAGTAGGGTGGCGTGTGAATGTACAGTAGGATGGTGTGTGAATGTACAGTAGGGTAGCGTGTGAATGTACAGTAGGGTGGTGTGTGAATGTACAGTATGGTGGCGTGAGAATGTACAGTAGGGTGGTGTGTGAATGTACAGTAGGGTAGCATGTGAATGTACAGTAGGATGGTGTGTGAATGTACAGTAGGATGGCATGTGAATGTACAGTAGGGTGGTGTGTGAATGTACAGTAGGGTGGCGTGTGAATGTACAGGAGGATGACATGTGAATGTACAGTAGGATGATGTGTGAATGTACAGTAGGATGGTGTGTGAATGTACAGTAGGATGGCGTGTGAATGTACAGTAGGGTAGCATGTGAATGTACAGTAGGATGGCGTGTGAATGTACAGTAGGGTGGTGTGTGAATGTACAGTATGGTGGCGTGTGAATGTACAGTAGGGTAGTGTGTGAATGTACAGTAGGGTGGCGTGTGAATGTACAGTAGGGTGGCGTGTGAATGTACAATAAGATGACGTGTGAATTAAAAAAAATAAGATTTTAATATTTGTTTTCTTACAGTATGTGTTTTGGGAAGATGTTTGCGTTGGTTTACAAGGCAGGTCCTTAGAGGGGACCTCAAAAGATCCTTTGTAGTACACTCTCTGTGGATATGATATAGGACAGATAGTCCAAGAGATATCATTTCTAAACAAGGGGGGTCAAATGGCCATAGCTAGTATCGCTGTGACACACACATACAGATGTCCACTAGGACTAAAATAAAATAATAACATTTTAATTACATAGTATAACAATACACTGTGAACAAATATTAAAAGATTTTTGTATCAAATATATCCAGGAATGTATTTATTTGTTGAATTAGTTGTTTGGGAAATTATTAAAACTTGGTGTTTCTGAAAAGGGAAGAAAGTAAATTGTAAAAAAGAAATACATAATAAGGCACCAAGGAAACACACTTTTAACCTATTCACAGTTGCAAAGCAATGATTGGCTAGCAAAAACGGTTAAATGGGACTGGTAGGCCATTTTTAGATGGGGAATTTAATTCCTATCTATGTTAGGACCAAGAGGCTGATTCTATATGTGCCAAGAGGCTGATTCTATATGTGCCAAGAGGCTGATTCTATATGTGCCAAGTGCCTGGTCTGGCCTTTTTCATCCAAAATGCCACATTGAGTTCATCAGGGAATTTCGGCAAAAAACAGCCCGGTCAGCCACTTGGCACATATAGAATCGGATCCCCAAGACCTTTGTCTACCGTAGTAAACATACTGGTGTGCAGCCGTTATTACACCTGTTAACAGGTCAGTGTTGCAGAAATGACGCCATAAATTGCGCATGCATTATGGAAATTTCGTTCCTGTTTGTTTCAATGGAGCTGCGTCCAATATCATGGTAAATATAAAATATAGTAAATATAGCATCAAGCACCGCGTTGTGTTATCTGGTGTAATAATGTGTGCTGCATCTGTAGGAGTTTATATTCTTCATATTTGGGAAATCCTTTTTTTTTTACTGCCATTTAGAAACATCTATTCTTGACTTGTTCCATTTCCAGGTCTTTCAAGTTAAATTGTCTAATATGTTTTGGAAGTATTTGCTTATAATACGAGATTTGGGGACATATCTATGATCATTTCATTCAGGGACATCTGCTCATAAATGAGATCATTCTTTCAGATCATTATTTTTTATTAAGGTTGTGGCCGTCAGTTATATTTATTAAACAAACATCGCTTTATGCTAAAGGAAAGATGCCGATCACAGCTACAGTATAACATGAAAACACATTCATTGATGGCAGATAAAAACCCATTGACTCCCTTGGTTCCTGTGAATGTAATGAGTGAGAAGAATGTCTCTGATAGAGGATGGCAAGCACAATGATAGTACAGTATGTGAATAGCAATGGCTTGATCTCTCTGGTAGCGGCACTAGACAAATGGTTCCTTGGAACAGGAAATAAATGCCATTAGAAAGTAGGTTATTCATTGACTGGAATGGACCATGATTGGTCATTTCAGTAGAGATGGGTGAAGTTATATTGTGGATTTGGCTCCACCTCGGATCGGCGGCTTCCTTTGAACCGCCTCGGAACGGCTGCTTCCTTTGAACCGCCTCGGAACGGCTGCTTCCCGCCTCGGATCGGCTGCTTCCCGCCTCGGATCGGCTGCTTCCCGCCTCGGATCGGCTGCTTCCTTTGATCCGCCTCGGATCGGCTGCTTCCTTTGATCCGCCTCGGATCGGCGGCTTCCTTTGATCTGCCTCGGATCGGCTGCTTCCTTTGAACCGCCTCGGATCGGCGGCTTCCTTTGATCCGCCTCGGATCGGCGGCTTCCTTTGATCCGCCTCGGATCGGCGGCTTCCTTTGATCCGCCTCGGATCGGCTGCTTCCTTTGATCCGCCTCGGATCGGCGGCTTCCTTTGATCCGCCTCGGATCGGCTGCTTCCTTTGATCCGCCTCGGATCGGCTGCTTCCTTTGATCCGCCTCGGATCGGCGGCTTCCTTTGATCCGCCTCGGATCGGCTGCTTCCTTTGATCCGCCTCGGATCGGCGGCTTCCTTTGATCCGCCTCGGATCGGCTGCTTCCTTTGATCCGCCTCGGATCGGCTGCTTCCTTTGATCCGCCTCGGATTGGCTGCTTCCTTTGATCCGCCTCGGATCGGCGGCTTCCTTTGATCCGCCTCGGATCGGCGGCTTCCTTTGAACCGCCTCGGATCGGCGGCTTCCTTTGATCTGCCTCGGATCGGCTGCTTCCTTTGAACCGCCTCGGATCGGCGGCTTCCTTTGATCCGCCTCGGATCGGCGGCTTCCTTTGATCCGCCTCGGATCGGCTGCTTCCTTTGATCCGCCTCGGATCGGCTGCTTCCTTTGATCCGCCTCGGATCGGCGGCTTCCTTTGAACCGCCTCGGATCGGCGGCTTCCTTTGATCTGCCTCGGATCGGCTGCTTCCTTTGAACCGCCTCGGATCGGCGGCTTCCTTTGATCCGCCTCGGATCGGCTGCTTCCTTTGATCCGCCTCGGATCGGCGGCTTCCCGCCTCGGATCGGCTGCTTCCTTTGATCCGCCTCGGATCGGCTGCTTCCTTTGATCCGCCTCGGATCGGCTGCTTCCTTTGAACCGCCTCGGATCAGCGGCTTCCTTTGATCCGCCTCGGATCGACGGCTTCCTTTGATCCGCCTCGGATCGGCTGCTTCCTTTGAACCGCCTCGGATCGGCTGCTTACCACCTCGGATCGGCGGCTTCCCGCCTCGGATCGGCTGCTTCCTTTGATCCGCCTCGGATCGGCGGCTTCCTTTGAACCGCCTCGGATCGACGGCTTCCTTTGAACCGCCTCGGATCGACGGCTTCCTTTGATCCGCCTCGGATCGGCTGCTTCCTTTGATCCGCCTCGGATCGGCTGCTTCCTTTGAACCGCCTCGGATCGGCTGCTTCCCGCCTCGGATCGGCGGCATCCCGCCTCGGATCGGCTGCTTCCTTTGATCCGCCTCGGATCGACGGCTTCCTTTGATCCGCCTCGGATCGGCTGCTTCCTTTGAACCGCCTCGGATCGGCTGCTTACCACCTCGGATCGGCGGCTTCCCGCCTCGGATCGGCTGCTTCCTTTGATCCGCCTCGGATCGGCGGCTTCCTTTGAACCGCCTCGGATCGACGGCTTCCTTTGAACCGCCTCGGATCGACGGCTTCCTTTGATCCGCCTCGGATCGGCTGCTTCCTTTGATCCGCCTCGGATCGGCTGCTTCCTTTGAACCGCCTCGGATCGGCTGCTTCCCGCCTCGGATCGGCGGCATCCCGCCTCGGATCGGCTGCTTCCTTTGAACCGCCTCGGATCGGCGGCTTCCTTTGAATCGCCTCGGATCGACGGCTTCCTTTGAACCGCCTCGGATCGACGGCTTCCTTTGAACCGCCTCGGATCGACGGCTTCCTTTGAACCGCCTCGGATCGGCTGCTTCCTTTGATCCGCCTCGGATCGACGGCTTCCTTTGAACCGCCTCGGATCGGCGGCTTCCTTTGAACCGCCTCGGATCGACGGCTTCCTTTGAACCGCCTCGGATCGACGGCTTCCTTTGATCCGCCTCGGATCGGCTGCTTCCTTTGAACCGCCTCGGATCAGTGGCTTCCTTTGAACCGCCTCGGATCGGCGGCTTCCTTTGAACCGCCTCGGATCGACGGCTTCCTTTGAACCGCCTCGGATCGACGGCTTCCTTTGATCCGCCTCGGATCGGCTGCTTCCTTTGATCCGCCTCGGATCGGCTGCTTCCTTTGATCCGCCTCGGATCGGCTGCTTCCTTTGAACCGCCTCGGATCGGCTGCTTACCGCCTCGGATCGGCGGCTTCCCGCCTCGGATCGGCTGCTTCCTTTGATCCGCCTCGGATCGACGGCTTCCTTTGAACCGCCTCGGATCGGCGGCTTCCTTTGAACCGCCTCGGATCGACGGCTTCCTTTGAACCGCCTCGGATCGACGGCTTCCTTTGAACCGCCTCGGATCGGCTGCTTCCTTTGATCCGCCTCGGATCGGCGGCTTCCTTTGAACCGCCTCGGATCGACGGCTTCCTTTGAACCGCCTCGGATCAGCTGCTTCCCGCCTCGGATCGGCGGCTTCCCGCCTCGGATCGGCGGCTTCCCGCCTCGGATCGGCTGCTTCCTTTGATCCGCCTCGGATCGACGGCTTCCTTTGAACCGCCTCGGATCGGCGGCTTCCTTTGAACCGCCTCGGATCGACGGCTTCCTTTGAACCGCCTCGGATCGACGGCTTCCTTTGAACCGCCTCGGATCGGCTGCTTCCTTTGATCCGCCTCGGATCGGCGGCTTCCTTTGAACCGCCTCGGATCGACGGCTTCCTTTGAACCGCCTCGGATCAGCTGCTTCCCACCTCGGATCGGCGGCTTCCCGCCTCGGATCGGCGGCTTCCCGCCTCGGATCGGCGGCTTCCCGCCTCGGATCGCGGCTTCCTTTGATCCGCGGATCACTCTCCAAAAGAGCAATCCGCAATTTGGGATTTTTTTCTTCCAGCTGCTTAGAACAATTTGTTCCTGGACGGATTTCTATTACAATCTGCAAACAAAAACTCTTTTTCTCTCTCTCGCTCGTCCGTTAGTGGTTTGTAATAAGATTAGTCCGGGTTGTAGTAAATGGCGGATTTGAGTGAATCCGGACGGATTTTAGTGTGCGGAACAGATTTGTCAAAATGATCCGTAGCGTTCTGGGAAATGGGTTCTGACAGTTTCGCCCATCTCAACGTTCCAGTCTGAATAAACCCAGAGAGGTTTGAAGAAGATCGATGTTTCCGTCCAATAGTGAATAGTGTATGGCTGGAATATACTGGAAAAGCCCCTAAGGCCGAGATCCATAAAGCTCAGTTAAATTAATTAGCATGGCGTTAACGTAACGTACACAGTAACAATAACAGCGTATCTTCCAAGGACAATAAGATAAAGTTAAGCCATGTTTACTAGTAGTTGAAGGAACACAGGGCACAAACGGATATGGAATAACTAACTCATTTATTGAGCCAAACACAACATTTTAAAAACGGCAGCTTGACCTGCAGCTTTAAGCCTATGCAAATGAGATCTAGTTCTGACATTGTCGTTGCATATAATTAGCTTCGAGGATACCATAACATCAGTTTCTGTTTTAGGCAACGTCACGTTATGAGTCCTGATTTAAATGAGTTTCCGGGTCTGGGCCTAAATTTGTGTACATTTCAGTGAACATTACTTTTGCTTATTCACTAGTAAGAAAGTTTCCATTTTTTGTTTCTAAGTTAAAATGTATTAGTGAAGCAGACACATAGAAAACTGCCTCTCGCCCAAAAAAAAGGTTTGGGATCTAAATACTACTCTCCCAGCAGCAAAACTGGAGAAAATCCACTGCCGTATCGGCATATTTATCAAAGAAAATGAATCCCATTTAAACTGGAGTTTTCCTTAAATGTGGTGTAATTCTTTCCCCAAAATGTTGCAGCCAGGAGACTTAAGTTCTGTTGCTTCTCCTCAGAATGTTACTGCACACTGGTACACCGGATCCCTGTGTGTATGGGGCACCTCTCTGTTCTACATGGGGTAGTCTCTCCTTATTCAAACTATCATGGATAAAGTATTTCCTAGTGTTTTTTTTTTTTATATATATATGATAGTTCAAGACGTGTGGCCAACTCCAGTCCTCAAGGGCCACCATCAGGTCAGCTTTTAAGGATATCCCTGCTTCAGCACAGGTGAGCCACAGTTGAGCACAGGTGAGCTTCAACACTAATTGAGCCAGCTATGCTTGAAGCAGGGATATCCTTAAGACCTGGCCTATTGGTGCCTGTGAGGACTGGAGTTGGCCTCCCTTGGGATAAGAAACCACATGGTTTGTAACAAGAATTTCCATGTATAAAGTTAGGGTAAATCTCATTCACAGTAAATTTGCAACTACTTCTACAGTATATCGCCAAGTATTGACCGCTAATTGCTACTTTTCAACATTAAATGCAGAATGTAGGTACATTAAAGAAAAGTTTATGGCACCCTAGAGACAGTCAGGGAAGGACAAATATGCGGTGGATTGTCAAATGAATGAACTTCACTTGAAGCGTAGATGCAAAATGTATTGAATAAATGACACTATAAAATTGCTCAATAATTTGGGTCCCTCGGGAGTAGAATTAGGCTGCTCCTCTGGCCTATAATTATGAGAAATGGTATGGTGTAATTAAGGGGGTTTCAACCCACTCCAAGCAATATTCTGTTTGTATTCTTGCTTAATTCTTTAGGCAGTCTGAGAATCCAGTGGGGAGCAGGGGAGCAGGTAGAAAGGAGTGCGTGCACTACCTTCATTCTCTGGGAGAAGGGGAGCAGGTAGAAAGGAGTGCGCGCGCTACCTTCATTCTCTGGGAGCAGGGGAGTATGTAGAAAGGAGTGCGTGCGCTACCTTCATTCTCTGGGAGCCGGGGAGTGGGTAGAAAGGAGTGCGCGCGCTACCTTCATTTTCTGGGAGCAGGGGAGCGGGTAGAAAGGAGTGCGCGCGCTACCTTCATTCTCTGGGAGCAGGGGAGTAGGTAGAAAGGAGTGCGCTCGCTACCTTCATTCTCTGGGAGCAGGGGAGTAGGTAGAAAGGAGTGCGCTCGCTACCTTCATTCTCTGGGAGCAGGGGAGTGGGTAGAAAGGAGTGCGCGCGCTACCTTCATTCTCTGGGAGCAGGGGAGTATGTAGAAAGGAGTGCGTGCGCTACCTTCATTCTCTGGGAGCAGGGGAGTATGTAGAAAGGAGTGCGTGCGCTACCTTCATTCTCTGGGAGCAGGGGAGCGGGTAGAAAGGAGTGCGTGCGCTACCTTCATTCTCTGGGAGCAGGGGAGTATGTAGAAAGGAGTGCGTGCGCTACCTTCATTCTCTGGGAGCAGGGGAGTATGTAGAAAGGAGTGCGTGCGCTACCTTCATTCTCTGGGAGCCGGGGAGTGGGTAGAAAGGAGTGCGCGCGCTACCTTCATTCTCTGGGAGCAGGGGAGTGCCTTGAGAAAATACCTAAAAACTGTTGCAATTAATGCAAGAAATGCTACAATATTACTTTGCGTGCTAGTCAACTTCAGTCATTTGAGTTTGCATTCAATAGGCATCAAAACAAGAACAACGCTTAAAAGCTCTGAAGTGATTCACTAGAACACATCGTTGATTCTACTCATACTGGCGGCTCTGGTTTCATTTGTTCATATTTCGAGTCATGGTAGTATTAATGTTTATGAGATTTTGTTGCAGTCCTGAATTTAAATAAGCCATTCGAATTCATTTTTGTGTAAATACCACTGCTCGTAACGCATGGTCAGACCGGCAGCTCTCCGCGTGGTCAGACCGGCAGCTCTCCGCGTGGTCAGACCGGCAGCTCTCCGCGTGGTCAAGACTTCCAAAAAATAAAAGACGAAGAAAGGGCACTGCGAATTTTCATGAAAAAATGAATGACAGACGTTTCGGCTGCCGCAGGATATGGCTTAAATATACCTCACACCTTGCACATAGGTGCATATTTATAGTAAATTGAATTACCTAGAGTCCATGCCGGCAAGCATTGGGACATCATTGATGGGCGTCTACACCATGTGTGAGTCACACCCACTGATCGGGATTGCACCTGGACTGTAGGTAATTAATTTACTATAAACATGTGCCGGGAAGTTGGGGGGGTTCTCCAGAACTAAATTTAATGGGGTTCAGCTACGGATACCCCCTGCTTAAGACCTATTTTTTATTTTTTATTTTTTTTTAAACAGGGACATTTTAAAGCAGTCTGTACAGATCATCCTTTTTAGGAATGATCCACAGAAATTCCCGGCTCAAAGGACCCGACAATGTGAGGCGGATGTATTCCTAAAGAATGTCTCCATAATCTTCCCACAACACACACAAACATACATAGAACTTTGAAGACAAAGCATCATTCAGTATATGTAGCTGTACAAAGCCTATCGCAATCTTGTTTACTTACAAGTCTTTCAAGTCTGAGATTTACATTGTGGACTACAGCTGCAATTTATTTCAAGGCATGTTCTTGCTTTCGGTGTATTCAGATAAAATTGGTTGATTAGTCTTGTTTTCAAGGGAATATAATATTCAGAATCACTTATTGTTTGCAAACAGCCACTTTGTAACCTTGCAGGCACAATTGATTATGGCCACTGTGTCCAGGAACGTCACAGTACAGAAAAAGACAAGTCGTACGTTTGTGCCCCCAGGGATTTTACTCGACAGCGGTCACCCGCGGGACAGGTATAATACAGGATCTGGAGGAAACAGAATGGGTCTTTGCTTATGGAGACAGCTTGCATAGATTATGTGCATTAAACCCAGAAAGGGTATTTGAGTTTCTGGTGCAGTATATTTATAATGCACAGGCAATTGTGATTTTTATGCTGTGATCAATCTTTACTGCTAAAGTAATGACGGCGTGATAGCATATTATGAATGCAGTATAAGCTCAATATCATGCAATTCATACAGAGTTTGACTGTTGAGCCATTGTAGGCCAAAAGCAGGAATAATATGCCCTTCTCCTCAAGCAAACCTTTTAATAGTACAGTACTTCCACCAATGCTAACCCACTCTCTCGTAACCTTGAAAGGGTACATATACTGTATGCATTGGGACAATGTTGGAGCAGAACAGGCGCACATAGAGGCACTGTCATTGTGTAGTTCTTAGAGGAAAATTGGAGTGCAGAACTTTTTGATTGATGTCATCAGTTTGGAGAGCGTCAGAGAATAAGGAGCACAGCTATCCAGTATTAGCAGCCCGCCGTATCCAGTTAAGATTCCAGCTTTACAGTTTCCAGAACTCTCCTGTTTTATTTTATTCAATAAATCTAGTGCGGTTTCTTGCTTCTATTTGAGTTGCAAGACATTAACAAACAGAGCCCATAGTGTAAAGTATCAAATTCGTTGTATGTCCATCATTGTTCTCCCTTTTTCCTGCATTGAATACTTTGCTAGAGCTACATGTTACCATTAATTTCTCTGGCTATCAATCTGCACCGGATGTAAGAGTTTGCGTTACAAAGGTCCTTATATTTGACTAAAAAAATGAGACGTAGAAGCAGCACTCAATTCATGGCTCACTGTTTTAAGTTATATCCTGGCAAGGAAAGTGTCAAGGAGAGATGTACAGCAGAAGTGGATCCTAGTGGCAGGAACAACAGGGAGCAGGCAAGGCATGTCGGCGTCACAGACAGGTGTCCAGGGCAGGCAGCAAAGTCACAGTTTGGGTCAGAGGCAGGCAGGTGGCAGTGTATTGTAGTTTGGGTCACAGGCAGAGGTCAGTAGAGAGGAGACAGGGACATGACTGGGGCAAGTGGATCAGGACTGGAACAAGGGAGCAGGACTGGGGCAAAAGGGAGCAGGACTGGGACAAGGGAACAGGACTGGGACAAGGGAGCAGGTCTGGGACAAGGGAGCAGGACTGGGACAAGGGAGCAGGACTGGGACAAGGGAGCAGGACTGGGACAAGGGAGCAGGACTGGGACAAGGGAGCAGGACTGGGACAAGGGAGCAGGACTGGGACAAGGGAGCAGGACTGGGACAAGGGAGCAGGACTGGGACAAGGGAGCAGGACTGGGACAAGGGAGCAGGACTGGGACAAGGGAGCAGGACTGGGACAAGGGAGCAGGACTGGGACAAGGGAGCAGGACTGGGACAAGGGAGCAGGACTGGGACAAGGGAGCAGGACTGGGACAAGGGAGCAGGACTGGGACAAGGGAGCAGAACTGGGACAAGGGAGCAGGACTGGGACAAGGGAGCAGGACTGGGACAAGGGAGCAGGACTGGGACAAGGGAGCAGGACTGGGACAAGGGAGCAGGACTGGAACAAGGGAGCAGGACAAGGCAACGGGAACAGGACAAGGCAACGGGAACAGGACAAGGCAACGGGAACAGGACAAGGCAACAGCAGCAGGACAAGGCAACAGCAGCAGGACACAGCAAACAAGCAGGGGCTGGAGGAACCAGTACACAGGCACTGATAGACAGGAAGGGGAGGTTTATAAAGGCAGGCTGAGAGACAGAAGACAGGTGCAGAGTACAAGGTTTCAGTCTGGAAGGTTCTTTGAGAGAGCTAGCAAGAGCAGCAGCAGTCCCAGTGGATGTGCATGGTACTGCAGATCAGGACGTCCGGAAGAACCTGACAGAATGAATCTCGGCAAACTATGGAGATTTCTAAGAAGTTTTCAGCATTTTAATATTCAAAAAGTATGCAGAGGATACAACGTTTCTGGCCTCATAGGCCCTTCATCGGGTGCGATACTTGCCAGGCGAAGGACCCATGATACCAGAAACGTATTCTCTGCATACTTTTTGAAGATTAAAATGCTGCAACTTTTTTAAATCCCCTCAGCGTTTCATTCCTTGCCAGTATATACTTTAAAACAGTGCGTTTTATGGATTGAGTGCTCTCCTCGCCTACTGGGGCTCACAATATGGCCACTCTTCAGATATTTCCCGGCCTGCGGGCCAATAGGAAGCCATGGCATCATCAGTGCGGCTTCCAATTGGCTCATGTGACGCTGGAGCTTCAAACTTGAAAGTGCCGCTTGCTGAGCCGGAGCAGCTACCGGCACCTACTTCAGGGGTAAGTATCTGAGGAAGTATGGGATCCCCGGTGCTGAAATTAATCGAGTTCCGCTTCGGAGACCCCCTGCTTCAATTCTCTATTTAAAAAATAATATCAATGTATTTTTTTTTTTGATCCCTGCCTTGAATTTACTTTAATATGTAGCGACCAAAAGTTACTCATGTTGTCACTTCTCCATCTTCTTTCATTTAAGCAATCCCGTGGTACCTTTCACTGCTCACATTGTGAAGGTCAAGGATTTAGCCCTCCCACGATTTATGTCTGTGGCGCACATGCTTGCATGTAGTATTTCAGTACTATGTAAGAATCAAGAAGAATATATTAGGGGGCACACATCTGCTCCTCCTAGCACTTTGCAATGCACTGAAGTGGTAAGGTTGGGGGAGTTGTGTTCCCAGTACTATATAGTAATACATAGTGCTTTGCAATGCATTGTTGGCCCTCCAGCACTCAAGTGGCTAAAATACTAATTTAGAGCCTAAACTTTTATTGCATTAACTCCACTCTGAGAATGAGGTGATAAAAGTACTTAAGCTAATTGAATAATCAAAACATTGGACACCTTGGGTCCATGTGCACTGGTCTACGTTAGTCGTGACAATGGTGTGTCAGTGGTCTCCAAAAGTCCTAGTTTGAATATGAAATGTTATCTGCCATTTTCACTCCTGGGCTTTAGGAACATAATACGGGCAGGTTTAAAGTAAACACATCCATTATCTGGCTATTTATTATAGTGACTCATGGGGGGGGGGGGGGGGGCGGAAGAATGTGTTTTGGGGCAGGTGATCTTAATGACTTGAAACACTCATTACAGAATGGGATTAGCAGGTTCACCAAAACAAAAATAGATTTAAGCAATGGTTGTTACTTAGTGCAAATAAAATAATGGCATTCAAAAAAGTACTTTGATTTAGAAATAAAACAAATATGGGTTTTTTTGCTTGCAGGTAAAAAGCTTTTTTATGACATAAATTATTTCTGTGGAAACTGCTCGGAAGGACTGTAGTCTGTAATTAGAATAATACCCACTGGATTACTTAGCAAATGTACAGTAATTATATAATCATTTAGTGCTAAACTGTCTTATGAAACGACATGTTTCAGCTGACAACAAAATAATACAATCCGAATAAACACAATTCTTTGTTTTATTTGTTAAACATTTCTCTAATATCCAAGACAGGGATTGCACTTTTTATGAGACAGAGTTCAGCTCGGTTCAAATGCACAGGACGAATATCTCTGCGATTACAGGAAAGATGTCTTCTTCACAGCATATTGAATAATGTGAAAAAATGATGTAATCTGGAGAAGAAAACGCTGCTGGAACTACCTTACTTATTGTTAAATAACTATAATACAGGGTAGCTTTAAATTTAGTCTGTAAAGAATTTTGCTCTAGTTAAAGATGCAGTTCCACCTAGTTCACTAATGTAACATATTTCCACACAGAAAGGTAGTCATCCCTAGAGCAGACATTTCTCTTTTGGGGGTTTATGTAGGATAATGAATGTTTTTGCTATAGGAGGAGACTCAGAAACATATTTCATTCTCCCTGTGGGATGTCCAATTCGGAGAAAGGGAAGTGCCTATCAGCAGATACACACCTGCTGTGTATACTGTCACACATATAGGGGGGAAAAAAACAAGTTATGTCTCTCTTTGCCTTGTTCATTTACTTCTTGCTCTTATCCCTATAGTTTGCACTTTCTAGTGCCTCAGTTGTAATTTTGTGAAGCGCTGCATGCACTGGGCACTATATAAATATAATTATACATAGACAAGCATGTTTACAAATTGACTTTGAAAGACTATTTTAAAATACTAATACCTATCCTATGTTTTATTTTTAAATGCATGAATACTCGCCTAAATGTGATCCCTTAAACATGTCATTGCTATCGGCTTATTTGAGCTTTTGGGAAAACAAGTGTTAATCCATAAAGACAAACCAGTTCTAGTAAACATTTGGGCCTAGACCCACCACAAAAACCACTCCTGAGAACTCGCGCTCAAGCTTCAAAGCTGTTTTAGGTAAATCTGCAAGGTGAGTTTGTACTTGCTAAGGAACGTACCATGTGCCAAGACAGTGCATTAAGGTTCCCACACTTGCATTCAATACTGTGCTAGTTAAACTTTCTCAGTGTTACAACTATGTTGATGCTTTTTATCGTAATAGTTTAACTCTGTTTCAAGAGCACCCCCCGAGTTCCTCAAAAACAGATCAAAGATGTCCTCTAATGCGGTCGACAGCCCTGTTAAGGCAGTTTAATAGTTTTAGTGTCCATAGGCCTTTGAATTCCTTTTCATCAGAAGTTTAGAAATGTGGACCATTGCCGACCAGAGCTGGAACTGATCCTACATTAATTTGGCAGATATTAGATACGATGCACGTTATCTATTAAATGAAGCACTATATACTATTAACCCTTTACTGCAATTCACTGCCACTGAATGAATCCCTTATGGATTACTAAATGTTGTGTTTGTCTTGTTTAGTCAGCATCACACTTCATTTTTGTAATACATTTAATCTTGTTTTCTATTTCGTATATTGAGTGATAGATAGATAGATAGATAAATAGATAGATAGATAGATAGATAGATAGATAGTCATGGGAGACCACCTTCATCTTTTTCTATATAGTCTATATGATAACCAGAGATCACCCATCTTGGCTAGATATATATATATATATATATATCTAGCCCTGCTTCCTATCGAACGCAGACCACTACCATGTGCTATATAACCTGTAGGCTCACAGGGCCTAAGCCTCTGCCACGGAGAGCCTGGGGTGCTCACAATACTTATGACTCGGTGCAGCGCCTCCACCTGCGATAGCTTCCGCCCTAGGGGAAGTTGGTGCACTTGACGTTTACCTGCCGGGCACTCCTGTACCCTCGGTTCTGCAACTATCTTCACAAAGGATCGGCGAGGGCGTAGATGACGTCACCCATAGGTGTTCGGGGCGATCCCACCCTGACACGCTGCGACTTAGTAGCGGGGCCTAGTCCCAGGCCTCCCGCGGATATAGCACTGTCCTGTTAGAATTCGTAGCACAGTAAGGGGGATCCGGAACCTGACTATGGTCAGTCCCTAGCTCCACTGCACGCTACTGGGGCTCAGGGTCTAACTGGGCCTTTGGGTATGCGGCCTAGGTAGGGGCGCCTGCCTCCCTACACCGGAGCTCCTTCTCCTTCCTCCGACAGCTAGCTCTCACCCCTCGTGCACCCCACCACTTCCTTTTCCTCCCTAATCTCGTATCTGATTGGTTCTGGCGCGTCACGGGAGAAACGCGGGGGCTGCAGAGACCCTTAGTCCCCTAACTCCCCTCCTCCCCAAGCTCTCCTCCTTCGCGGGCTTTTGTCCCCGCCCTGCGCATGCGCAACCTCCGGCCGGATCAAGTCTGCGCTGTCGCCAACCTAACATGGCGGCTCCCTCTGCGCGGATCCTCCATTATCGGAGCGTTCCCTATGTGCACATCCCCCACCCCCACAACCAATTGGGGGGGAAAACGGGGTCCCGGCTACATCTATATATATATGTAAATAATTATATATTATTTATGGGTATTCACTACTGGACTTCGTACAGACAAAATGTATCCAGAGGAGAACGGCTAAATCGATCGAAACTATTGAATAGCAGAATTCCTAGAGAAGCAATCTGGAGCTATCGGATTGGCGGTGATATGCTGGAAAGGAACAGATCTGACTGCCACCAGGCCAGCGAGATACGGACATAAATCAATAGCAAAATCAATCAATTCATATATTGTTTTCAAATACTGTATTATTCATTTTATGTCGTGATGACTGTGATCTTATGAATAAATGTAACCAATTTTAAGTGATACGTTCTGACGAATCTAATAAAGTGCAAGAAAAATTAACGTGTGTGGCTCTTAATGTGTATAAATGTATATATTGTGAATATGCTCTTATGTATTTTATATATGTACTATTTTTTATTTATTTTATTTTGTAGGTATTTTATATATATATATAATTATTTATCTAGTGCAAACCTACAATTTTGTGTTGTAATGTGAATGTGACTCCAGCTAAGGAACATCTCATGAACAGGAAACAGAGGTAATGTGTAAAACACATTCAAACCAGACCTCTGTGACCAAATCAAATGACAGGGGAGGAACAATCAATCACACAACTGTATTGATGTCTATATAATAAATACTCAATTTAATAATGCTGCATCTAAAATTAAATCCATTCTCAACAAACATTGGGGAATTATGTTGAATGACCCGATCATTGGACCAAAACTACCATTAAGAATCCCAGTTGTTTTAAAAAAAAGCCAGGCACATTCAAAACTGGGTAGCACCGAGTAAATTAAAAACGGTAAAAGGGAATATACCAAATGAAAAGCTAAAGAATGGAAATTTTTCCTGTATACGACGAGATGTCTGACATGTAAACATCTAAAGAAATTGGGTAAAGTCACTTCTCATTCCAGTGCATCATCCCAGTTAGTTCAGGGTCATATAACCTGCCTATCTGCACACGTTTGGTGTGTAATAATGTGTCCCTGTGGCAGCCAGTATGTTACATTTTACAACCTAGATCCAGGTAGTGTCGAGATGGGAAGTACGAAGAACTGAATGTCAGTAGAAACAATGTAGATGATTAGAAAATATAGATATTAGGCCAAAGTAGGCCTAGGAAAAAAAAAAAGCGCAGCTCAAAAGGGAAGAGGTTAAAATAAGTTATTTAATGATCAGGGGGAGAGGCGATACTTAATGTAGCCATCTATTCTTTTTGGCTATTAATCTGCCCTGTCTAACACATAAGCCCTGGTACTAGCTCAGGCAGTGTTAGGATTAATCTGGGTTTTCCCCTGCAGTGAGCAGCTCCCTTGAGTGACAGGGGGGCGGGCTAAGGCCTGTGTACTGCCCAATCAGGGGCTCAGATCTTGGACCCTCCCCCAAGGTACTTAAGGGCTGCAAAGCCAAATTTAAGGAGTTCCCTCCTCTGAGAGAGAGAGTTCCAGGGAGCGTGGGTCAGGGCTCTGACCACCTTCCATCCCCACCCCTGGTGGGGTGAGGGAAGAGAAGAGGATAGACTCTGGAGGCCTCAAGCCTCCTGGGTTGATTCTAGGGACCATCCAGAGAAAGGAATAGGATTTAATTAGTTATTTTCTGTTTTCATTGCTGTTGAAGAATAAAGTTCCAGTTATTTTATATACTCTGCCTGAGAGTGCAATTAATCAGGGAGGGGGAGGGTAGCAGAAGAGAGTTCTCCTACAGGGATTGCCTCCAGCACTCCTGGAGCCTGCAAGAGATGGAGGCGCCGCACCAGTGGGAGAATCAACCATCACCCCAAAAGCCTGTTCTGTCTTCCCCACTAACAACGGTGGAAACTCAGCGCTTCTGTGAACCAGCAGGTAACCAGCACGTGGCACCCTGAATTAGGGACATCTCCCAGAGGCCAGCACATGGCACCCTGTATTAGGGTAATCTCCCAGAGGCCAGCACATGGCACCCTGTATTAGGGTAATCTTCCAGAGGCCTGCACGTGGCACCCTGTAATAGGGTAATCTCCCAGAGGCCACACGTGGCACCCTGTAATAGGGTAATCTCCCAGAGGCCACACGTGGCACCCTGTAATAGGGTAATCTCCCAGAGGCCTGCACGTGGCACCCTGTAATAGGGTAATCTCCCAGAGGCCACACGTGGCACCCTGTAATAGGGTAATCTCCCAGAGGGTGGGGGAAATCTGTTACATTAATATTCCCAGATAAGAAGTTGTTTGGTGCTAATGTTATTTATTTTGAAATAGTCAGAATCTTAATACCTTAATACCACAGGGTGCATCAGGTCTCACACATTAGATTGTAAGCTCTGTGGAACAGAAACGATTGGCAAAAATATTTTATGAACAGCACAGCTTCATACAGGAAAAAACTAATGTTAGTATAAATCATGGTTACATATGTTTTATTATGAAGGCATCATAATTACTTAGATTGAATTATTAATAAACTGGTTTATTCCAAAAAGATTTTATGTTAGATTGTAAAAAACCCTGGGAGCGTTGGTTTACCATAGAAATATGAAAAGCTATAAACATGGCGGAGGAATTCCATAGGGCATCTTACAGCCCATTTAAGTGAACAGGCTTCTGCCACTAGAATGTGTCTTTAGAAATAGCACTGCTAAGTGAACAGGGGCCTACATTTCTATAACATTATCTTTAAATACTTATACGTGTCTGTATTTTTTTAAAAGGTTCCCATCACATTGATTTAACCTATTACACATTCTATGGCCATTAGTACACTTTCGTCCTAGAAAAGCCTCCCCAAATGATTGAAAATAAATAATTTGTAAGACACACAGGTTGGGTCAGATTGGGGTGTAATACCTCACATGCGAGCTTAGGGAATGACTAACAAATGCGAGAGCTCTTTCTACTTTCTACAAATGTCAGACCCCTGTCACAGTACTTTGCGCACATTATTGGCAATAACAAACAAGAATCTGGGTTTCGGTTTAAAACAGCCTATTGCAAGTAATTTGGTATGTGTGCCAATTGATGAAAGCCAACTTGGAAGCTACAAGCTGGTTATTTAGCCAAAAACAGAATTGATTAAATAACAATTTAATCTGTTTAAGAGAGTGCTACATAACACAAAGACCGCAGACAAACAGAAGAATGAAAGGGAGAAATAAATGAGAATCATCTTTGTATATTATGAGTGGATCATGGTTGCATAGTTACATAGTTGCATAGTTGATGAGGTTGAAAAAATACATATATCCATCAAATTCAACCTATGCTAAATTTAAACGACAGATACTTTATCCTATATAATGGAAGGTTCTTTCAGATCGATTACTAGGGATCTGGGAAGAAGCAGGTTTATTACACTGTCAGCAAATGTCCCACAAAGATAATTCCGATTTTATAGAACAATCAGTTTGCATTGAAGAACCGCCCCTTTCAAATGAGTTCTGCTCCTGTGGATGGTACCACCACTCATTGCAACTGGACCAGTTCCTCTCCTTTGAATATTCCACCATTGACCTTGTTGATATAAATACAGTGGAGGGTCAGATTGCTCAGTAGAGTTGGTACAGACTCTTTGTGTGTGGTGCTTGACCCTGTGTGTGTAATCAGATGCAATTCAATAACATTGGCCAAATGTGGAACATTTGAATGGGTAAATATGAGGAATAAGCAACCAAAAAAAGTACTTGGATGCCAGCAACTTGGGATGGCCCCAAAAGGGGTCTAGAAACTCAAGCTTTGTAAAAAAAAAAAAAATTGGGTACTAAGACGAAAAGCCTGGTCCGGATAAAGGGATAATCAAAAAGCAGCAGTCAAACAGAACATAAAGAAAAAAGGCAAAGGGATCAAGTGAAATACATTGTAATAACTTTCTCTTGATCCTTTTGACTTTTCTCTTTTTTGGGTGCTTGACTGCTGATTTTTAAATACGAGGAATTACATCTTATATGTATGTAGATAAAGTGCACAATGACCGCTGTAAAGTCAGATCCAATCTATTGTACTCAAGGCAATACATTATTCAGCGGTCCCCTTATTTTAATTGAATTATACAGTGCTGTATCACTCATAATAAGAAATATTAAAGCTATTTGAAAATATCTCAAAATCTATTATTGTGTGTCCAAAGCAAGATAATGTGTTACACTTTTCATTTTCCCCATTCCTACCTTGTGTATGACAAATGAGCTGTAATTAACAATATCTGGGGTGAGATGAATGCTTGAGGAAGAGGAGCTATTATATTGTCTGAAGCCCCAAATAAAGTCTGAGGCAAAGACCCAACATAAAACCCTGCAGAAGAGATTCGGAATGTCTGTTCCACCGCGTATTAACAGTCCAAGCAAGTATGTTATTAATATAAAGGTGTCCAGTACTGAAGCCGAAACTATCCACCTCACAATAAATACAGGCTTCACCGTTTCATTTACAGAATTGTGATGATCTTATTTATAATCCATTTCAGTCTAAAACTACATTAAGTGTGAGAGAATCTATGAGAGCCTAAATTACTGTTGAAAGGCCATGAATATTTATTAACATTGCAACATAAATTGCAATTTATCAAATATCTTTCTGGCTGTTCTAGTTTAGAAAAAGTATGGGAGGATATTGAGTGTGTGAATTTAATCCATTGCTCAGATTTACAGTCAGTACTGATACTAGTCTGAAATGAGCAATTTGTTTTCAACAGACTAGCCATCAATGTGGTGTAGCTACTTGTCAAAGAATCAGGCGTGGATAAAATAGCTTCTAACTTTGCAACTCACCCCAATCTACTAAAAAGATTGCTTGTCACCTAATTCTGTGTGTGTTCTGAGCACAGAGCTGGCTGATTTTGACCCTTTCTTTGCTGATTATCGAAGTAAGACTTTATCCTGTTGCCTGTGTCTTGCTGGACACTTGGTTCACACGGTTCTTGAGATGGTTTTGTGTTGTGTTTGTATTTTAGGCTATTTTATGCTATAGGGAAGTGTAATGAAGTCACATTTGGTATCAATATTTTGCCCATTTATATAGTTATCATTAGATAAGGGAGATACAGTAGGTTCACAGTCAATTTCACCCATTCTCTTATCATATGCAGAGGAATTTATTTACAGCATAACATCTTTGAATATAGTATTCTAAGGGAGCCCGTTGTTCAATCTGAGCTATCAGTACTATCTCCGATATAATAAACTTAATTAAATATAGCAAAATGAATTGCGGAAAACCTCTTTAAGCTAATTTTTGGGGCACTATCATTGGATGAAAAATAATCTGTTTTTGAGTGAGTACTGAAATATCACTACTTTCCTGTGCAGAGTACTCGCAAAACTGTGGGTAATATTCCCTTATTAGCCTACAAAATTATGGCCTTCAAAAGATAAACGGTAGCAGATAAATTGCAGACTACAAGTCCACAATATTATACTTTATCATGTTTATGTAACGAATGAGACTGTCACATTCACATATTCATGATGTGGTCATTTTGGGGTTATTTATTAACCTGTAGTTGTGCCGATTGGGGCACTATTGCACTGAAACACATTGACCTGAATTTGAGTTTCGTGCGATCATCCCTGATGGGCAATAGCCGTGTTTAACGCCTTACCCCTCTCTCTGCCTTGTGTATATAGCCCTTTCACCCTATGAGTCGCTCTAAAAATCCATCATTGAAGATCTTAAAGCATCTAAGAAGCCATTGGTTGAGTCAAACAGTGTATTACTGAGATTTGTGTACATTTATGAAACCTGATGTAATCAGAGAAAATGAATTAAGTATCAGATTTACAGGTAAATGGCGATCCAGCGTTGGAGATGTGCAAAACTTTTGTGACCTTGTCAAAGTTCACTAACGATTCACCAATCCCGACCCTGAAATAGGGGTCTTTTCCCCCCTATTAAAAAAGCGAAGTTTACAGAACACTTTGCAAACCTCCTTAGGACAAATATACGCAGCTTTATCTGACCCTTCTTCCATAACAAGGAAAACCTCAGCCGGTCAGCAGAGTAAATCAATCAAGAAGTAATCCAGTTTGCCAGTCACTGTCAGCCGCAGTAAACAATACATCATTGTTATTAAGCTTTGCCGTTTGATAGAGAAATGGACAATTTATAATATAAATGAGAAGTTCATGGAAATGTAGCAAATTTAGCAATTTACATGAATTATAGGTGGTCTGTAGGTGTATATATTACACTGAATTAATTAATGATATTTAGCATATGGGAGAAAAACTTTCCATCGCCGACCAACAGACGTTTCTGTGATAGTTCTGATGCACGAAGGGTCAGCCCTGTAGATGTATATAAGAGAGAAGGAGCGGCTCAGTGAGTAAAGACACTGATTGATACAGAGATTGTAGCAGGGGAACCTGGTTCAATTCCCGGTGTCAGCTCCTTGTGACCTTGGGCAAGTCACTTTATCTCCCTGTGCCTCAGGCACAAAAAAAAACATAGTTTGTAAGCTCCACGGGGCAGGGACTGTGCCTGCAAAATGACTCTGTAAAGCGCTATGTACATCTAGCAGCGCTATACAAGAACATGCTATTATTATTATTATCTTCTTCAGCCCCTGTCGATCCACTGCTGGTTGAAGGTGTCCGCAGTGATCTTCCACGTACTACAAAGATTCTCTTCTCCACGTTGCTCCAACAAGTTTTCGGATTTAATTCTCCCACCTTACTTTTGGTTTCTATATACATCAGTGGTTTTCAAACTATTTTTGGTTGGGGAATTTGATTTTGAAATTCTGGGGAACCCCAACCTTTGCCCCTGTCACTCGTCCCCCCTGACTCTTCCCCCCGCCCCCTCCCGTCACCCCCGTCTCTCTCCCTCCCCCTCCCGTCACCCCGTCTCTCTCCCTACCCCTCCCATCACCCCTGTCTTTCTCCCCCGTCTCTCTCCCCAATGTCTCTCCCCCGTCTCTCCCCGCCCCATCTCTCTCCCCCCTCCCATCACCCCTGTCTCTCTCCCTCCCCTTCCCATTGCCCCTTTCTCTCCCGTCGCCTCCATATCTCTCCCCTCGTCTCTCTCCCTCCTCCCATCGCCCCGTCTCTCTCCCTGCCTTACACTCCCCTTCCCCGTCACACTCTCCACCTTGCGCACGTGTGCACACATACACACACACACACACACTCCCACACATACTCTCCCAGATACACACGCTCTCCCACAGTCTCCCACTAACACACACACCCTCCCACACACAAACACAATCTCTCCCGCTTACATACTTACACACACTATCCCACTTACAAACACACACACTCCCACACACACACACTCCCACACTCTCCCACGTTGACCAGAGCAGGCAGGGAGGGGAAGTATAGCAGTGACCAGGCGGCTGCCGGGTAACTGCTATGTAGGGGTGCTGCCGCACCGCCGGGCTTAGGACAGCATGGGAGAGTTGTCCCAGCAGTCCCCCCCTGGTGGCTGCGGAACCCCGGAGGGGTGCTAGTGGAACCCTGGTTGAGAACCACCGATATACATATACTGTATATAGGCTAAAATGGATACATGCCTGTAATGTGTGTTGTGAGCATGGTCCCATGGAATAATAGTGAATGGAACACATGAACACATGAATACTGTGACGAGTTCAGAAGATGAGGTGTTTATTTCAGCTAAGGGTTGTTGTGATTCAAAGGAATCAAGTGGGATGGGGCGAGGAGCTAGGGGCGGTCAGAGGAATGTTATAAAGTGGGAAGCTCGTGTAAGGTGGTAAACTATTTTAGGAAAAACACTTATGGAAAACGTTTAACACCCTATTTCTTTTTTTGTTTCAATCTTTTTTTATTGAGTTTTTTGAGGCATCCACATCTTTACATTGCACGGGGAACATCATATTAACGGTGGTACCGATTATACTAATTATTTTCCCACAGCATTAAGATCCACGGTTATGGTTATGGATTCATGTTGTTCCCGTTGCTTCGTAACAGTGAGCTGCTGATCAGTAGTCTCTGGTGCGAACTCAAAGTGGATAGAGAAGGTAAGATGGAGAAAGGATAGAGTTCAGGGGGGGGAGGGAGGGGGAGGATTAAGTGGCATGCTTGGCACTGGGTTTACTCTCCCCTTGCCTACTTATTTTTGAAGCCAAGGCTCCCATGTTCGGTAGAACTGATCCGTGGTTTGGTTTAGTTGGGCAGTCAGCGTCTCCATGTACATAACTTTGTTTATTCTTTTGTGCACCGTTCCTCTTGATGGACAAAGTGTTCAAAGTGTATTGTTACAGCTTTGTTTTACGGTAATTTATGTTATGTATAAGTAATATGTGAATGTTTGTCACAGCAGGGTGGGGTGTCCAGCTAAGTCATCTGGTGGAAAACGAATAGATGTTTGTCCCATAAATGGGACATGGTAAGGTAGCAGCAGTAACACCTCTAGCTTTGCGGCATGGGATGTGTTAACCTTTGGCTGGTTATGGTTGAGTGGCTACTTGGCTTTAGGGTTAGTGGCCGGCACATATGGTTAAAATTGGTTTATGCTTGTGTTATGGAATGAGAAAAGTTATGACAATAAATGCTGGGGCCTTTTATTATCCAAATGAAGTGTTTGTGTCTATTTGGGAATTTAGGTGGAACGGCTGTTTTTTTTATACCAGGAATCTAGCAGTCGTGACTCCTCATCAAAATCCCTTTCTTGTTCAGTACTGTACATACCGCTTACTGACATGAGCAGTAGGGAAATCAATGGAAAGTACCTTGCTATACTGACTTTAAGATATGCATATTCCAAATGACTCTTTTAAGCCCATTTCAATACTTAAATTGTCAGCCCGATAAGTAGACCCCTGACTGTGCTTTTTTCACATCTTTTAAAAGGCTCATAGGAATCTCAGTATAATCTAAAAGCTGTAAAACACTTCCTGGGGATGTAATAGTGAGGAACACTCTCACTGCTCTCTTGTGTGTTTTAAATATTCTCGCCCAACCTCTTCATGCCTAACGCACAATTAAGCAAAGCATCTCTTCTCACATAATTACCCATACTAGCAGGTCTTCTGACATGCCCAAGACTTTCCAGAAGCTGAAAACTACTAATAACAAATCATGTTCACATCCAACTTCAAAAGAAGCTCTGTATATATAGACTGGGAAAATGCTGCACTTGATACTGATCTCATCGGTTACATTTTTATGGGGAAATGATGAACTACATGTAGCACTGCGTCTATTGTATGAAAATGAAACGTAACCTTCTAACTGTTGGTGGCCACTACCGCGCATTGTTTTGCAATGAATTGTTTGTCCCGCCATGAACTAAAAGATTAAGAAAGAAGAAAGCAATATTTCTTGTTCGCATCCCTCAAAATTCTCTGCGTATAAATGAAAAGGGAGCAGAGAGTCACTGAAGATCACGAGTGCGGTCAGGATTGAACAAAAATCAATCAGCAGATGTAAGGCAGCGAGCCTTTCTTCTGCCATAATGATTAACCCTAAAGCAGTTTGAAACAAGATAAAAGCTCATATCACACAGTCCCACCTTCTGATGTGTGTTCTGACCTTTTAGTCCGCATAACGAAAAATAGAGAGTGGAAATCCTTTATGCTGCAAAGGTGCAAAGTGTCTCAAGGTAAGACTCATCCTTGAAAACATATTTCTTTTAGTATTCAAGGTACTTTGTAGTTAAGAAAACAACAACAACATCCAAGGACACGCTGGAAGTAAGTGTACAGTCAGAACTTTAATTCATGGCACTTAGAGCCCTATTCAATATACTCTGAAAATGCAGCTTTGGCTTCCCAAATGAGCTTCCAACCTCCCCCCCCACCCCCCCAACAAAAAATAATAATACTTTTATCCGAATTACATATATATATGTAACCCTAACCCATATATATATATATTTTATATTGAAGCTCGGCTAACACGGTACTGATACCTCTACATGTATATATATATATATATATATATATATATATATAAAAAAATCACACTCAGTTGGCACACTGTAAACAAGAGAAAAAATGCTGATGCTTGTCCCATATGTGACCTTCCTCAGGAAAGTAGATGATCGAAACGTTGGATGTGGTGCCATGTTAAACTGAATACAGTTCTTTTGGACTTACAAGACTGTGTGCTGTCTCGTTTTTCCCGGACTCTAATCTGGTAAAACCTATTTGTATATATATATATATACTGTCATTAAGGTTATGGTGGGTAAAAAAAGTGACAAAAACCCTCCACAGTAAAGCATAAAGCAACTGTAAATATTACTGTATGTTCATTTGCATGTCTTAAACAGGTCTGCAACCCTGTCTTTCCCCATTGTCACCCAGCATACAGCGCTTCCACTGCAGCAAGGGATTCTGGGAAATGACATGCAAATGAGCACTCAGTGCCATCTTTTGTCTCAAGCTCGTATTACACAAGCCAATCCTCAAGCCAATGCATGCTGTTTTAAACACAGCTTTTAGACAGAGGCTGGGATGAGATGCAAAGCCATTAAACCCACTCACAGACATGTTTCAACCTTGATGGGTATCATCAGTGTGAGGCTGGTCTTAATGGCTAGCAGGTTTGAGACTAGACTATATACTCACACAATAAAATTTGGGAGGGAAAAAAAAGCTAAGAAATCGGTAAAACTAGTAAAAAAAAAATACCAACAAAGTGATGAAGGGCTTCTTTTTTTAAATTATCATTATTATTTTTTCTCTTCACTATGAAAATGCCAGATTTATATTGATTTGTAATATATTCTTGTCATAATTGATCAAAGACTTGAGTTTTAACCCCTTAGTGGCCAATGTGGTCCTGAAGGCATGCATCCGGGCCTGCTGACATGTTTCCCAAAGTTGTCCTCGAAAGAGAGGGTGGTTATCCAGGAAGTGGACTCCCCTCTTCCACAGTTGATCGGGTCCTTAGTTTCGCGGTTGGCCAGGTCCCTTCCTCTGCGTGGGTCCAGGGCATTTGACCATTTCTTAGAGCAGCGTGATAAAGTGCAAGAAATAATATCTGCATCTAGAAAAATCTGTGCCCACTTTAGCTGCGCCTACACAGCTTGTAATGTCCTTTAGCGCCTGCAAGAGTGTAACTACCTGCCACGCTGCAAGCTTGAAGCGGAGGTACCCACTCCGTGGAACGTAACGCTGTAAATGCTAGAGTAGCGCTACTAGCAGCTGTGAACGACTACATCTTGGCATGGAGCACTCCTTATACACGTACAGAACAGTGTCTAGTGAGAAAGTGAATCTGAAGCGAGAGACAGACAAGCTATGCTGCTGCTGACAGAGCTGCCACGAGAGCCTTCTTGCCCATGGCAAACTAACCACCATCCACCACCCACTAGAGTCTATCTTCACCGCTATCGCCATCACTATTGCCAGTGGCATTTTTTACATTTCATATGAAGCATTTTGTAGGGGCCCAAGCAATACGGCACTCACACAGCATAGGCAGCCACAGCTGTGATATCCATGTTTGTAGAGTGCTCGGTGCGTTCTGTGTCCTAACTGTTTCATCTCTGAGACAAGTATGGAAAGGATGACACAAGGCCATATAGTAATGCTTTGATTTACATTTCTTACAGACTCACTTAGATTGGGCAGGGACTCCTTTTCCTAATGTTTACTTTGATATTTGCAGCACTTACTCCAATTTAATGTGGTCTGTAATTGTTTCATAAGCCCAGTGTAACAGGGGACTTATCCCTGTTCAGTAATGTTCCTTTAATCTAGCAGTGTGGTAGTTAATTACTAAATACCACCTGCCTGATTAGATTGTTTCACATTATAAAGCCTCCTACTTGTGTACCTCTGTGAATGTCCGTCTACACGCCCATAATACAAATTATCTTTAACTGTGCATGCAATGTCTTGTATATAATGTATACCCTGTTCATTATGTAACTGTATTTGTAACCATGTATTATTTGTCTTAACTCTGTGCCCAGGACATACTTGAAAACGAGCGGTAACTCTCAATGTATTACTTCCTGGTAAAATATTTTATAAATAAATAAATAAATACTGTATATCTATTGTTGCGTCTCTTACTACTGTGAAGCACAATGTACAGGGATGGGGCTATAGAAATGAATACTGTATATACATACATGCATGTAGCCAATGTGAGTCACCCCTTATTGCATGATAATGCATTACCGCTAGCTCCAGTTTAACCGCGTTGTTGTATTTACAAATTCAATGCAGCAACAAGTTACCAAATCGTGCAACTTAATGCCTTACCGAACGGGAACAGGTGCAATAACTTTGGCTACATCTCTATACAGAAGACGGAACAATGTTTGTGTAACTGCTGCCACAGCAGTCGAGTGAGAAGTTAAAGCCATGCCGAGACTTTACGAGCTGATGATGATAACTGAGTGGAGTATTTTTCTGAATCTGGCCAGCGTCCAAGCGAGACATGTTCTTCAGCCAAACTTGCAAATGTGGATGCTAAATGGCCTTTAGTTCTTATAATAGGACCGGGCTCTCAGTGGACTTCTAGGTAGTGGGAGTAGGTAGGGGAGGGGTTGCTTGGTGCAATATTATAATGTATCTCCAATTGCATCTGTAAGGGTCCCTGTTTTCCATTTTCATTGTGTCAGTTGTTGAGCATCGAGGGGGGGAATGCCGGGACATCAGCCACGGTCTGGGTGAGTATGGTGGGTCCAGGACTCGGTCATGGCTGTGTATGGCTTTGGGGCATTGTTTTTTCGTGCTTGCTTCAGGTTAGGGTTATTGAACATGGTGAAGTGAGCTTCGGCTCTTTTCTGCATTTTTAGGGGAAAAGTTCTTCTGAGTGTATTGAATAGGGCCCTTAATAGTTTATCATATACAGAAAGTGCACAATTGTTCAATATAGATGTAATAGTCTTGTAGGTAGAAAAACAAAAAGCATGAGGGACACAAGCACAGTAAAATTGTGAGCTGTTCATTGCTAAAACTCTGTACAAAATAGAGTTTGCTTTCAAATCCATTTTTACTATTGATATCAATGGTGTGCAATAGGGATTCAGTTATTCAAGTCTGTTAGTGGCTAAGAAGAACATATATCTTCTATAAATGGTGCTCATGGTTTGTTTTGATCATTTCCGTGTTTTTTTTACTGTGTTTTACAGAGAGATTGACTGCTTGGTGAGAATTATTGGATGGCTATCCAGAGGCAAATGGATAAATGAACCAGAGAGGAAACACGTTTTTTTGTCAACTGAAGATCTCCCCCCCTCTCTTCCTCCCCCTCTCCCCTTCTCCCCTTCTACCCCTATCCCTCCTCTCCCCCTCCTCTCCCCTCCTCTCCATCTCCCCATCTCCCTCTCCCCTCTCCCCTCCTCTCCATCTCCCCATCTACCTCTCCCCTCCTCTCCCACTCCCTCTCCCTCTCCCCCTCTCCCCTCCTCTCCCCCCAGCTGTCAAGTTTACGTCTCCTATTCCTTAAGGAGGGGTTTTCTCGAGTCTTGACTTTGAGAATATACTTGAATAGGAATAACGGAATTGCAAGACGTACGGTTACAAGACGTCAAATACACAGTTGTCATCTGAGAACCAATTAGTTGGGGGCATTCTTGTGCTATATTGATATCTTTTTGTTAAAGCTGTTGTGCTATATTCAGTAGCAGGCACAGTATGTCACTGTTCAGTTTATGTCTCATGCTAATACACAGAGTTAGTCAATCAACCTATTCTGAACCTTTTTCATATGATCCAATTGAATAAAAATAAGGACAATTACTGGAGTTACTGGAACTTACCAGACACCCTTCACATGGTTTGGGTTGAATACTTCCATCATGGCCCTTTCCTCAATAGAAATTCAGAAACAAACACATCAATGTAAATATTACATGTGACTCTCAATTGTTGCAGAGCCTCCTGACAGTGAAGAAATTAACCCATTTACTGCCAATGCATTGTGTTGCAGTGAAGGGGTTTCAACTGCAGTCTTTCAGTCCAATGAATATATGCAGAGTGATTTAATAAGCATCCTTTTTTTACACTCACAGATAAGTGTTAGCATAACTCACTGGTTATGTACAACATGTTTAAACAATTCATTTCAACACTTTTTCTGTCACTAACTGTTTATTCTCTCAGCTTTCCCTTCACCTCTCATTAGTATGGCATTCAGGTAGAATAGACAGTAGCAGCTTTTTCTGAACATTCCCAGCACAGACATTTACAGCATAGCAAAAAATCAATGGGAAATTAGAATTGTAAACTAATTTTCATATAATTTCTGTAACCTTATTCCCTGCTAGACCTTAATTTATAATACAATTCCCATTCCATTCATATAATAGAAATGCGTAAACACAGTGATTCAGGAGGGAAAGCGCATATATGGTTTATTGGCTTTGACATTTCAGCCAAATATCATATTGTTGGATAAGTAAAAGGCCAAAGTGGCACAATGGACCTTCTTATCATAGACATAATGCAGAATCTCTTGCATGAACAGTCTGTACAAAATATCCATCTTACAGTATACAAAATATCCATCATACAGTATGCAAAATATCCATCATACAGTATACAAAATATCCATCATACAGTATACAAAATATCCATCATACAGTATACAAAATATCCATCATACAGTATACAAAATATCCATCATACAGTATACAAAATATCCATCGTACAGTATACAAAATATCCATCATACAGTATACAAAATATCCATCGTACAGTATACAAAATATCCATCGTACAGTATACAAAATATCCATCATACAGTATACAAAATATCCATCGTACAGTATACAAAATATCCATCGTACAGTATACAAAATATCCATCGTACAGTATACAAAATATCCATCATACAGTATACAAAATATCCATCGTACAGTATACAAAATATCCATCATACAGTATACAAAATATCCATCGTACAGTATACAAAATATCCATCGTACAGTTTACAAAATATCCATCATACAGTATACAAAATATCCATCGTACAGTATACAAAATATCCATCATACAGTATACAAAATATCCATCATACAGTATACAAAATATCCATCATACAGTATACAAAATATCCATCATACAGTATACAAAATATCCATCATACAGTATACAAAATATCCATCATACAGTATACAAAATATCCATCATACAGTATACAAAATATCCATCATACAGTATACAAAATATCCATCATACAGTATACAAAATATCCATCATACAGTATACAAAATATCCATCGTACAGTATACAAAATATCCATCGTACAGTATACAAAATATCCATCATACAGTATACAAAATATCCATCGTACAGTATACAAAATATCCATCGTACAGTATACAAAATATCCATCGTACAGTATACAAAATATCCATCATACAGTATACAAAATATCCATCATACAGTATACAAAATATCCATCATACAGTATACAAAATATCCATCATACAGTATACAAAATATCCATCATACAGTATACAAAATATCCATCGTACAGTATACAAAATATCCATCATACAGTATACAAAATATCCATCATACAGTATACAAAATATCCATCATACAGTATACAAAATATCCATCATACAGTATAAAAAATATCCATCATACAGTATACAAAATATCCATCGTACAGTATACAAAATATCCATCATACAGTATACAAAATATCCATCATACAGTATGCAAAATATCCATCATACAGTATACAAAATATCCATCATACAGTATACAAAATATCCATCGTACAGTATACAAAATATCCATCATACAGTATACAAAATATCCATCATACAGTATGCAAAATATCCATCATACAGTATACAAAATATCCATCATACAGTATGCAAAATATCAATCGTACAGTATACAAAATATCCATCATACAGTATACAAAATATCCATCATACAGTATACAAAATATCCATCATACAGTATACAAAATATCCATCATACAGTATACAAAATATCCATCATACAGTATACAAAATATCCATCGTACAGTATACAAAATATCCATCGTACAGTATACAAAATATCCATCATACAGTATACCGAAATCCAGGGCTTCACTCCAATCTCCCATAAACAGAAAAACCACATAACCTAGAATGAGAAACTCAGTTTGTTTGCCCTCTAACCAGGGCCGGCACACCAAAATTCGGCACCTGAGGCGAGTGCTGAGAGCTGCTGCCCCCAAGAGCCTCTTACCTTGGCAAACCGGCATCGACTCCTGCTATGTGGCGTCACTTCATATGGTATCACGTTGTCATGGCAACACAACCCCATGTGATAGCAGGAGGAGATGCCGAAGCTAACAGAGGCATCGCGATCAAGCCGGCCTACGGCTGCATTTGATGTGCCTCCTTTCGTTCCTGTTATTGTACCAGGAAGGAGGCTTGCGTGTCCTGATCTGTGTGGCTGGTTGATTTCAAGTGCTGGTTGTATTAAGTGTGCCGTTAGAGCTGGAAGGAAAGTGCTGTGTATACTAGGAGGGGTGGCGGAATTTGGGGAGTGTGCTGTGGGTTCATTTATTTTGAAAGTGTGTGGTAATTGAACGCCTGTAGCCAGCAGTGTGTGTGGCAGTCAGATTGCTCACCTAGCACACTTGGTGGGTGTCCCTATTTAAACAGAGGTTGCTCATGAATCCTGAGCTTGCGTGTCCTGATCTGTGTGGCTTGTTGATTTCAAGTGCTGGTTATATTGTGTGCAGTTAGAACTAGAAGCAGTTTGAACAAGGAACGTGTTAAACAAGTTATAGTTATTGAAGAACAGTTTATTGTTAGTACTGTACTTATAAACTTCATAGTTGCTAGAATGAGCAGGATTGAGAATGCCACTCAGTGCTCATCTTGCCACATGTATGTGCACTTGGAGCAGCTGTCCCAGGGGGCATACCGCTGTGAGAGGTGTGAGCAGGTGGTCTCTTTAGAGTCAGAGATTGCTGATCTGAAGAGGCAACTTGCAATATTGAGGGACATTGACAATCTTGAAAGGGGATTAGAGCTCACTGAGCAGGCCCTTGCTTCGACTAGTGGTGCAGATGGTAGAGCTGTTAGTGAGGAGCAGGTAGGTAGCTGGGTAACAGTTAGAAGGGGAAGCAGGGGTGAGAGGGAGAGGCAGGCCAGTTCTGAGCTGACCCATCCCAATAGATTTTCCATGTTGAGTGAAGATATTGGGAGTGTCAGGGCAGAAGTGGCAAAGCTGGGGGAGACTGATTCCTCTAGCAGCCAGGGGAATAGATCTTCCGGCACAGAGGAGACTCAGGATGCTCAGATACAAAGGCGGATTGTGGTGGTAGGGGACTCCATTATTAGGAAGGTAGATAGGGCAATCTGGTGCCATGACCGCATAAACCGAACAGTTTGTTGCCTCCTAGGTACTCGGGTTAGGCACATTGTGGATCGGATAGACAGATTGTTGGGAAGGGTTGGGATTGACCTGGCGGTCTTGGTACATGTTGGCACCAATAACAAAGTTAGAGAAATATGGAAAAAATGATTTCAGGGATCTAGGCCAAAAGCTTAAGGCAAGGACCTTCAAGGTAGTATTTTCTGAAATACTACCAGTGCCATGCGCAACCGCAGGGAGACAGTCAGAGAGATACATACAGAGTATGAGAGAGACAGACAGTCTGTGACAGGGACAGACAGAGTGTGTGAGAGACAGAGTGTGGGTGAGAGAGAGGGCGACAGAGTGAGATAGGGTGACAGCGTGAGCGAGAGAAAGAGAGAGAGAGGATGACAGTGAGAGAGAGAGGGCGACAGAGTGAGAGAGAGGGCGACAGAGTAAGAGAGAGGGCGACAGAGTGAGAGAGAGGGCGACAGAGAGAGAGAGGGTGACAGAGAGAGAGAAAGCGACAGAGAGAGAGAGAGAGGATGACAAAGAGAGAGAGAGGGTGACAGAGAGGGCGAGAGAGAGAGAGGACAACAGAGAGAGAGAGGTGGACAGAAAGAGAGAGGGCGAACGAGAGAGAGAGAAAAAGGGCGACAGAGAGAGAGAGGGCGACAAAGAGAGAGAGAGTGGCGACAGAGGGAGAGAGGGCAACAGAGAGATAGAAAGAGGGTGACAGAGAGAGAGAGGGAAACAGAGAGAGAGAGAGGGCGAGAGAGAGAGGGTGACAGAGAGAGAGAGGGCGACAGAGAGAGAGAGGGCGACAGAGACAGAGAGAGAGAGGGCAACAGAGATAGAGAGAGAGAGCGACACAGAGAGAGGGCGACAGAGAGAGAGAGAGAGGGCGACAGAGAGAGAGAGAGAGAGGGCGACAGAGAGAGAGAGGGCGAGAGAGGGAGAGAGAGAGAGGGTGAGAGAGGGCGAGAGAGAGAGGGCGACAGAGTGAGAGAGAGGACGACAGAGTGAGAGAGAGGGCGACAGAGAGAGAGGGTGACAGAGAGAGATAGGGCGACAGAGAGATAGAAAGAGGGTGACAGAGAGAGAGAGGGCGACAGAAAGAGAGAGAGAGGGCGAGAGAGAGAGAGGGTGATAGAAAGAGATGGCGACAGAGAGAGAGAGGGCGATAGGGAGAGAGAGGGCGAGAGAGAGAGCGACAGAGAGAGAGAGGGGCGACAGAGAGAGAGAGAGAGGGTGATAGAGAGAGAGGATGACAAAGAGAGAGGGCGACAGAGAGAGAGGGCAACAGAGAGAGAGGGCGACAGAGACAGAGAGAGAGGGCGACAGAGAGAGAGGGTGACAGAGAGAGAGAGAGGGCGACAGAGACAGAGAGAGAGAGCGCGACAGAGAGAGAGACAGGTCGACAGAGAGAGAGGGTGACAGAGAGAGAGAGAGGGCGAGAGAGAGGGCAAGAGAGAGAGGATGACAGAGAGAGAGAGGGCGACAGAGAGAGAGAGTGCGACAGAGAGAGAGAGAGGTCGATAGAGAAAGAGGGTGACAGAGAGTGAGAGAGGGCGAGAGAGAAAGAGAGAGAGGGCAACAGAGAGAGAAAGAGAGAGGGCGACAGAGAGAGAGAGGGTGATAGAGAGGGCGACAGAGAGAGAGAGGGCGACAGAGAGAGAGAGAGCGACAGAGAGAGAGAGGGCGACAGAGACAGAGAGTGAGAGAGCGACAGAGAGAGAGAGGTCGACAGAGAAAGAGGGCGACAGAGACAGAGAGTGAGAGAAAGCGAGAGAGAAAGAGAGAGAGAGAGGGCGACAGAGAGAGAGAGAGGGCGACAGAGAGAGAAAGAGAGAGGGCGACAGAGAGGGAGGGGGATAGAAAGGGTGACAGAGAGAGAGAGGGTGATAGAGAGGGCGACAGAGAGAGAGAGGGCGACAGAGAGAGAGAGAGGGCGACAGAGAGAGAGAGAGGGTGACAGAGAGAGAGGGCAACAGAGACAGAGAGAGGGCAACAGAGACAGAGAGAGGGCGACAGAGACAGAGAGATAGAGGGTGACAGAGAGAGAGAGAGGGCGACAGAGAGAGGGAGACAGAGAGGGTGAGAGACAGAGAGGGTGAGAGACAGAGTGGGAGAGTGACAGAGTGGGAGAGTGACAGAGTGGGAGAGTGACAGAGTGGGAGAGTGACAGAGTGGGAGAGTGACAGAATGGAGAGTGACAGAGTGGGAGAGTGAGAGAGTGGGAGAGTGACAGAGTGGGAGAGTGTGGGTGACTAACTGACTCGGGGGGTGACTAACTGACGGGGGGTGACTGAGGGAGTCTGACTGGGTGATTGGGTGGGGGGGTGACTGACTGGTTGACTGAGTGGGGGATGACTGACTGAGTGACTGGGTGGGGGATGACTGACTGGGTGACTGGGTGTGGGGTGACTGACTGGGTAACTGGGTGTGGGGTGACTGACTGGGTGATTGTGTGGGCAGGTGACTGACTGGGTGATTAGGTGGGGAGGGTGACTGACTGGGTGATTGGGTGGGGGGGTGACTGACTGGGTGATTGGGTGGGCGGGTGACTGATTGGGGGGGTACTTCTGGTGTCCTGCACACACACACACTTTCTCTCCCATACACACACTCTCTCCCATACACACACACACACTCTCTCTCCCATACACACACACACACACACACACACACTCTCTCCCATAAACACACACACACTCTCTCCCATACACACACACTCTCTTTCTCCCATACACACACACACTCTCTCTCTGCCATACACACAAACGGGACGGGGGGGAGGAGGAAGAGAGGAAAGGCCCACGACCAAGCAGTTGGCTCCCCACCAGGCACCACCACCACTGCCCCACTTCCCGCCCCCCCCTGCGCTAATCTCCCTCCCAACGCGGGCAACCAAAGGAGGGCCGGGGGCCAATGGGGGAAGGAACACCCCCCGTGCCAATTTCCTGCCCCGCGCGGGCAACCAAGGGACAGCCAGCGTCCGGGGAGAAGGAACACCCCCCTCTACAACCTCCCACCCCGCGCAGGCAGCCAAGGGAGCACCGGGGACTGGGGGGAAGGTATACCTTCCGCGCCAATCTCCTGCCCAACGTGGGCAACCAAGGGAGCGCCGAGGACATGGGGGGGAAGGTACACCCCCCACACCAATCTCCCGCCCCACGCAGGCAACCAAAGGTGCGCCCGGGACCAGGAAGGAACACCCCCGCTACCACCTCCCACCCCATGCGGGCAGCCAGCCACAGGGACCAGGGGCAGGGGGGGGACCGCGGGTGAGCAGACGCAAAACACACACACTATTACTTACCCATGCAGAGAAGGAAGGGGAGCCTGACTGCTCAGCACCAAAAAAATAAATAAAAAAGCCCTGGTAGCTCCATCCCGCGTCACGCCCAACCAGCCAATCAACTAGAGGGATTATTATTTTTTTCGAGCAGGGGAAATGTAACTGGCCACAAGCCAATATCCGATCGCACCTGGTGAGTGGACGACCGGGTTTGTCGAGCACAGATCATGGGTATGAGTACCCTTATGTACCCAAGCCTATTATGAGAGAGATTGAGGCTAACAGAGAAACTTGGCTCAGAGATGCAGTTATTGACTACCTAAGATCCAGAAGTAGTAGTTCTGCTTATCAGACTGAGGAGAGGGAATGTTACCTCATGAGGGTCTGGAGTGTAGACCGAGGGATCTTTATGGACAGGGTAGAATACTGACCTGAGAATGGTCCATCCAGATCTTCGTGCAATTACCAGACCATACTGGCAGGATAATAAAGAAACCCATGCTTTATTATTAGAATAGGATTCTTCACGTTGGAGAAATCCAGGTTATTATGGTTATCACCATCCCAAGGTGGGTGGGTAAATATCTGTGTGTACATATGACAGTATTTTTAACTGTATAACATTGTAATTGGTTGTTAATGTCCTGATTTATTGTTACAGGTTACTCCTCCGTAGGATGGACACACAAATTTGGTTCCAAGTGGGGACCATTGGATTCCACCAGAGGGAGAGTGTAGCCAGGGCTTGTTTCTGGCTACCTTTCTGCCCTTCTCCTGGCAGTAAGCCATTGTAAGAGCAGGCCTGCCAGGACTGATCCTGGGTTTTCCCCACCCCTAGTAGCTTCAGTGAGTCACAGGGGAGGCAGTGTAACCAGGCCTTGTGTCCAATCAGGGACTCAGACCTGCTTCCTGCTTTTCCTGTACTTGTTCTTGGGGCTTGATTACCAAAGTTATTCAGTTGTCTCTACCTTTGAGAGAGAGAGGTTCTCACCCAGAAGAGCGGATTGGGTGTGCACTTACTGCCTTCTCCCTTGGGGAGTTAGGAGTGAGATTCTTCCTCTGGCTCAAATAGGGAGTCAGGGAAGAGCAAGGACTGTTGTGGGGGCCATGTAACTGTAGTGAAGATCCAGGGATACATCCTGAGGTTGAAGGCCTGAAGAAGTTCCTGTTGTTGTGTATGCTGTGCAATCTGCAGTGTGTAATAAAGTGTTCCTGTTTTACTATACCTTCCTGCCTGAGACTGCAATCTATCAGGGGAAGGGTAAAGACGTTCTCCTGCAGGGATTGCTCTCCACATCCCTGGGGCCTGTAAGAGATGGAGGTGCTGTCACCATGAGTACGAATCAGTTATTACCCCAGAAGCCTGTTCTGACATCCCCTACCACCTTGCGGGAGACTCAGATCTACTGTGAGCCAGCAGGTATGCACCACCACACTCCATGTAGGAACAAAATCTCCAAGAGAGGGGGGGGATATGCGTTACACATAAAAAAAAATATACATAAAGGTAGAAAAAGTCTATGTGACAAAGGTGATTGATAGATTTGTATTTTAATACACAGCTTTTACAGTTATTAACAGTACTCCTCCCCGTTAGTAATGGAGGTTTATAAAGAAGAAGCAATTGGCAGAATAATAAGCTTCCCTTTATTCTCTGAGGCTGGTAATGGCTGTAGTAATATAATGAGGCAGGAGCGAACAGAAAAGTTTAGGCATACAGTATGTGTCAAGCAGCAGGTTTCTACAATAAGTGACTGATGTGTGAGTGGGTGTGTGTGTGTGTGAGAGAGTGTGGGGGGAGAGAGAGAGGGGGGGAGAGAGAGGTGGGTGGGAGAGAGGTGGGGGGAAGTAAGATAGGGGGAGGGAAGGAAATGGTTGTGGGGGGAGAGAGAGGTGGGGGTGTGGGGGGAGAGAGGTGGTGGTGTGGAGGGGAGAGTAATTGGTGGGGGAGAGAGGTGGTGGTGTGGAGGGGAGAGTAATTGGTGGGGGAGAGAGAATGGTGGGGTGAGGGGAGAGAGAGGAGGGGGTGTTGGGGGAGACGGGTGGGTATGTGCAGGGGGAGAGTAAGAGGTGGGGAGAGATAGGTGGGGGTGTGAGGGGAGAGATAAGTGGGGGTGTGAGGGGAGAGAGCGGTGGGGGTGTGAGGGGAGAGAGCGGTGAGGGTGTGGGGGGAGAGAAGTGGGCATGTGGGGGGAGAGAGAGGTGGGGGTGTGAAGGGAGAGGTGGGTGTGTGGGGGGAGAGAGGTGGGGGAGTGGGGTGAGTGTGGAGGCGGTGTGGGGGGAGAGAGCTGCAGGTGTGGGGGGAAGAGAGAGCTGCAGGTGGGGGCTTGGGGGAGAGAGGCATGGGGGTGTTAGAGAGAAATGGGGGTGTGGGGGAGAGAGATGGGGAGAGAGGGGGTGTTAGAAGGCCTCAGTCACTGGTGAGAGGGGGCCTCAGCAGTCCATTGGACACTCTAGTCCTGGGCCCCCTGAAAGCTTTCTGTGGCCCTGAGTACCAGCACTGCCAATCAGTACGCATAAAGGGAATACTCCAGTAACAAGTGCACATGCAGTGCAGTTGCGTCAGGAATGTTGTTGTTCCTCCTAACCCTTTGGGTAACCAAGGACATAGCTATTATGTCATGGGGTCCGGCACTCCGTGGGCCCTGTGACATTGTGGCTACATCAAGCCCTTCGTGCTCACAGGGAAACGGAAGATTAGTGCTTGTCTTTCCAGATGCCACGATCACGTGATGGCAGTACGCCAGTGGGGACCGTGGCCACGATCACGTGATTGTAGTATGCCAGTGGGGGCCGTGGCCACGATCACGTGATTGTAGTATGCCAGTGGGGGCCGTGGCCACGATCACGTGATTGTAGTATGCCAGTGGGGACAGTGGCCACGATCACGTGATGGCAGTATGCCAGTGGGGACCGTGGCCACGATCACGTGATTGTAGTATGCCAGTGGGGACCGTGGCCACGATCACGTGATTGTAGTATGCCAGTGGGGGCCGTGGCCACGATCACGTGATTGTAGTATGCCAGTGGGGACAGTGGCCACGATCACGTGATGGCAGTATGCCAGTGGGGGCCGTGGCCACGATCACGTGATGGCAGTACGCCAGTGGGGGCCGTGGCCATGATCACGTGATGGCAGTACGCCAGTGGAGGCCGTGGCCACGATCACGTGATGGCAGTACGCCTGTGGGGGCCGTGGCCATGATCACGTGATGGCAGTACGCCAGTGGGGGCCGTGGTCCTCTGGTGCACTTCGCCATCCGACCGTCAACCAAAGGGTTAACTAGTGAACTGGATTCTGGGAATTTTATTTTCTCCGCTTTCATTTGATATTTGCCTACTTGAATTACGGAACATGTTTCCTCCCAAGACTCCAAAGGAGATACTTATAAAAATTAAAATCAAATTAATTTATCTACATTAATCTCAGTAATGACTGTCTAGAAGGCACTGAGCTGCACATTCAGAATGCACTTTACATATTATTAGGGACAGCAAGGAGCTCCGAACATTATGCTCTTTCTTCGCTCATGACAAATGTAAACTACTGTCTGACAAAACAGGTACTCGTTAGCATAAACATGCCAAATACAGCGTAGCCTTCTATTTCTAGTTCGGGGGATTGTCAGATTGAAGACAAATACAAAGTGGATTATACAAATCACTTAATGAATCAAGATTAACCACTACATAAAAAGGGATTACGCACCAAAGTTTCTAGATGCATAAATAGCACCAAATTTATCAAAGAATACAGGATTCAATAGAAAGTAATGAATGGATTTTGTAAAAGGCTAAATATTGTTTATTGGGGAAATGGCCATTGCATTTTCCACTTGAGTTGCTAAGGAAACATTTGCGAAATGCGTAGAACCACTTGCTACGCCTACTGCGAAGCGGAAAGAACAGACACTGTGACCGCGATACCGGAAGTGAGAGCCAGAGCGACCCCGAGTGAATTCTCTACCCCACCTGCTTTCAGTGTTTCAATATGTCAGTGCACATTTTATACTTATTCATTTGTCTGTAAAATTGGAAAACCCTCTGCAATATTGTGTGTGTTTTTCTATCCTTGGCAGTGCCGCCCTGCGGTTCCTTATACAGCCATGCTGATACACCCGACCTTCACCAAGAGGCAGCTGATAGGAGACATTGTGGGGCTGATCCCTGTCTGTTTGATTCATACTGCCTTTTTAATACTGTGGCCATGTGAGTTTTGGTACTGAACGAGTAACCACAGAAGTAATATCCAATATTGAGTTTGGACATATTGCACTATGCTTTCTATATTTTTTATATTTTCAGATTGATTCTGTGCTCCCAATATCACGAAGACATGACCATAGAGAACTTGGAGGATGGTTAATTTTTTGGGGGGGCTTTGAGTAGCGAATTATTTATATTCACATTTCACTAATATTGTGTTTACATGTAGCTATTTTCACGGTGTACATTTTAACATCTTAGCGCTGCCGCTTAGTCATGTGCTTTGAAGAGCGCTGTGCGGTTTTTTCTTTGTTTGTTCACCTTTGCTATCGCTAAGCCTTTCTATAAATACTGAAACATATATTCAGTCTGACTGGCTGGCTTTGAATCACCCATCTCCCCTCCTCCTCTTCCTCCTCCTTCTCCAGCACTCGTATTAATTCAGTATGGGCCATCATCTGCACATAGAGACGGGCAAATTTTTTGACGGGTTTGGATCCGCAGCGGATCACCCCAGTTCCTTTGGTCCACGGATTTCAGCGGATCAATGTCGAAAAGGACGATTCGCGGTTTGTGGATTTTTTATTATTATTACCGATACCGCAATCCGTTGGAGAATTCTTAAGAATCCGCCAACGAATTGCTGAATCCGCCAATTGAATTTTACAAATCTGTCCCCGGGTTGTATTCAATGGCGGATTTTGATGATTCCGCACGGATTGCAACCGGCCAAATCCATTCGCGGATTTTACACCACGAAATGGATTTTTGGGGGTAACATCAGCGAAAATCTGGTAAATATATTTTGGTAGATTTGCCCGTCTCAATATACACAGCCCTGCATGATATAAAAGAGGCCAACCTTTCCAACGCCAGTAAGACCGTTATTCCACATGTTACCTTGCTCGGTATGTACCCACGTGATAATGCTCTTCTTCGTGTGTGTAGCCAAGGCAGCAAAAACCATTTGATAACAGTCGTTGAATAAGATAACGTTGCCCTCTCTCGTTCGCACTGTAGTACAAGACGGGCTGCACATATGCAGGTTCATATTAAGGAGAGCAGAGCATGGATGAAGGAGGAGGAAGAGTGGATGGTGGTTGCTGACATTTTCTGACACGAGGCTGAGGAACACCTGAGTTTTCCGTCACCTGGAATCGATGAGAAGGTCTGACTCACTACTCAACACAACTTAGGTAAACTGTATTTATAGAACGTAGTTGTTATTGATCAAAGTCTCCATGCTGCAAAACTGGTCTAAAAATACTTTCAATTTGACTTGCTCTCTATCTTGCATCATTTTTGCAACATTTTCACACACATTAAATGCAAATGACATTAACCCTTAACCCTGCATTGCATCTGTCTGTCAATATAATATAGGCATCAAGTGTAACTTCATGCAGCAAACCCACTCTTTTACTCGCCGTTCCCCCCCTTTTTTTTTACAGTATGGGGACCAGGTAGTTCCTGAGATACTTACTGATGAAGCTACCAACATTACTTCCTGATGTCTCCCACGGATTTATATGGCTATCTAACAGGAAGCCGCATGGATGGCGGATAACAGACTTGAGCGACCATTTTGTTTCCCCTGGTAACTTCACCGGTAAGTACATCAGAAATCGGGGGTGGGTCTCTGGAGCTAAAAATAACTTGGTTCAGCTACGGGAAACTTGTGCTGTAAAAAATAATAATTATCAGCCAGGATTTCTGCATTAAGATAAACAACCAAACTAAAAATTGTGATCAAGATACAAATGGTTCATGTTTCCTGTATTCCTGGCTGGAATTAAGCACTTACTAAAAGAAGCTTGCGTGTACAGCAAGTACACATTGCTCATAATGTTTCATAGCAGATTACAAAAAGGTGAACATTTTTTTCTTCCTAATCTGCTGTAGGTGTTATTAGCGTTACTATATTCAGCAAAATGATGGTGTCAGAATATAGGTTAACACATAATGGACTGTTCAGACTGTTTGTGGATTATATTATAATCTCTTTTAGAACAAGGTATTCTTGCTCAGTTTTCCCTTTATGTATAATCCCTTAGCTACTATTACGTTCAACGCAATGTGCTACCTGTCACTGAAGGGGTTAATATAGTGCTGGGTCTTAGAAAATGACCTGAACACCATTAGTGAATTGTGTCTGCTGAGTGCAACAAATAATTGTGCGTTGAAAATATCTTCCCAGGAAAGATACAAACGGTACATTTCATTTTCAAGTAGATCAAAGACAAACTTTGCCTTAAGAGGATGTTCTCACAAATAAGCAACATACTGTATGTTGCAATGACTGTACCTGCTATAGAAAGCCGCTGCTGTCAATAAAGAATCTTCACAGCAAAGCAGTTAAAACAAAAATGTACCGTGCAGCTAAAAGCTTTGAAATACCTTTTGTGAGTCAGCATCATCAGCCAATGGTGCTATGAATAAAGTGGTCTGAAAATGTCACAAACACTGGACCCCACTAGAAGCTGAAAGGCAGCAGAGCTATTCCACTCCACAGAGAGGTCGGAATGGCAAGGTTAGTATCTGTGGGTGGAAAACAGAGCGTCAATTGTCCTAGATTACGTGGGTTTTATCACTGTACACCTTGTATTTTCTTATGGGAGACTTGGAATGTTAAACTTCTGCGAAAAACATATTTATTTTTTTAGTGGTTTCTTAAAACATATATTTTCCTTTTCCAGGCGAGCATGACCTCACTATTTCACCGCACAATGCAGCGGGGTGTACCTGATCAAGACAGTGATATGTCAACTGATGATGAACCACTTTTTCAACAGGCCGCTGCGCACGATGGAAGTAGAATAAATGTAAGTGGTAACTTTGACTTTTGTTCGTCCTTTTCCCAAATGTTATAGGAAGATGTGCCATTTAATTACTCGCTCAAGTCGTGACCCTTTGATCAGATATTAGACAGTTGAACAGATTCCAGATGTTACGCTGCTCCTCCTAATTTGAAAAACACAATCCAGTATCAATTGAACAACTCTTGCTAAAATTATGCCTGGAAATAGCAAACTGTGAACTTACTCAATAAGTAGATGCACCAGTAACTCTGCAAAGTGAATTAGCAAAGATTCAAGATAATTCCATTTGACAGGAAAGGTCTATGAATAGCTTTACCCTTGTCTTTTTTTTTTTCTTCAAGACTTTATCAAAAATAAACCTAGTTGTTTTTATATTAAGCCGTTGGTCGAAGGGCATTGTAATGAAATCATATAGCAATTCAAGAGACTAAAAACTCACCTGCAAACATGGGACATACTTTTTTTTAACCCACATTTTAAAAGATCTACTCTATAAGAGGAAAGAAACAAGAATTGTAGTTTTAATAACTAAGAGCTGTAGGGCCCTATTCAATAAACTCAGAAAAGAGTGAATTTTATCACCAGCATTGGTTGAGAACAGCTTCACTGTATGCAATATTGAAATTATCACGACAAAGAGGCAGTCTATGTATGTACGGTATCTGTGTATGACACATATATATATATATATATATGTATATATATATATATATATATATATATATATATATATATATATATATATCAATGAAAATAAGCACTTCAGAAAAAAGATTAGAAAAAGGGAGTCCCTGCCCTGAAGAGCTTACAATCTAAGTGGTAAGTAGGGAGAACTTACACAGACAGTAGGAGGGTGTTCTGGTAAGTGTGTCTGCAGGGGGCCACAGTCTGTGCATATGAGATGTATAGTGTGTATAGTGTGTAGACCGTTTAGTATTGTGTGAAGTGTCTGTAGACAGGTCACAGGAGTAGGAAAATGTTCTCAAATAGGAAAATCTATATGTAAATTAACAGTTATCGCCAAATGAAGTAGGCACATGCTATTCAGTAGTCTCCAGAGAGTGATTAGCACTGGGACACTGGAGATATTTATCTCACCGTTTCCTGACCTCCTTTAGGCCCGTAATATAGTGCGCGCGCTTGCTCCGCTGTGCGCGCGCTTGCTCCGCTGTGCGCACGCTTGCTCCGCTGTGTGCGCGCTTGCTCCGCTGTGTGCGCGCTTCCTCCGCTGTGTGCGCGCTTGCTCCGCTGTGTGCGCGCTTCCTCCGCTGTGTGCGCGCTTGCTCCGCTGTGCGTGCGCTTGCTCCGCTGTGCGCGCGGTTGCACTTATAATTGGATGTGTTAAGCCTGACTTTATATAGTGCGGCTGCGCGCGCGGCAGTGAGCGCTGAGCCGGCAGATAGGAGAAAAGACTCTGAATAGAGTATTTTCGCGCTGCTGCCGCTTGACGTCACACTGTATTACCCAATAAGAATGAGGCTGCAATTTCATTGGCAAGGTGTGTGTGTGTGTGTGTGTGTGTGTGTGTGTGTGTGTGTGTGTGTGTGTGTGTGTGTGTGTGTGTGTGTGTGTGTGTGTGTGTGTGTGTGTGTGTGTGTGTGTGTGTGTGTGTGTGTGTGTGTGTAACCCTAACCCTGTTAATTCACACAATGATTTGCACAATCACACAGATTCCACATTCTAGTAACCATGACAATAGCAAAAAATAAAAAAAGGGTTCATGGCGTAATATATTATTTTGCTTTTTAACCAGCCCTAAACACAATATTGGCATTACGATGGATTCAATGGGTGGTGGTGGTGATGTAGCAGGGTGGGAGAAATGCAGATAAAGAAAATTAAAACATAAAAAAAACTGTCGAATTTCACATGAAGATGTTGTGCAGAATTGCCAGGAAACAGGAAGGTGACAGCCTGTGTGGAATACAGTCTTATAGGAGTCTTTGGGAGTCATTCTTGCCACAATTCTAAATATATATATATTTATTTAAGCCCCTATTAAATATATGCAGGGCTATTTCATTTAAAGGATGCTATTGTCCCTATATATGCAAGAGCCTTTCATGTATATATTGTCCATAAGAAATAGGAGCATTTCATTAACAGCTCCCGCCACTTTGGATGCAGGGTTGTTGTGGCTGTGTGTGTGAATCATGGTGTGATGTCATAGCCACGCCTACCCTTGCGCATCATAGCCACGCCCATCTGTCTCTCACAGCACTGAACTCTATACACACAAAATGTGTGTTTCACGCGGCTACTATAAAACAAGCCTTAGGCCGAGCTCACACTGCCTGCTATGGCCGCACGCTTCCATGCGCGCCTCCGCCGCGTGCTCCTGCAGGCCCAGCGATCTGTGAGATAGCTGCAGGAGACAGGGGGCGTGCCGGGAGGCGTGCCGAACGTGTAACAGACCTGGTTTGCCTTTATTGGCTGAACCAGCACACGTGACGCGACTGCAGCCCGAAATTTGGGTTGTGGCGGCAAAATGTTGCAGCGTCAACACTGTACTTTGCCACAAGCAGTTTCTAGTGTGACAACTCTCATCCACTAGCCTCAAAGAGTGCCGAACTTGCGCACGCAGGCAGTGTGAGCTAGCCCTTACCGTGATAACTTCCTGGGGAAGCTGCTTACATCAGTGTTTGTTTTAAAAAAAAAAAATTTTAAACTGCAGAACCACTGCAGAAAATGTTTTGTGTCTCTGCAGAGTCCCAAGCACCATATTATATGTAGATAAAAATACTATTGCAATAATAAGCCGCATATATCTTAAATAACACTTAATAACATTTATTCATATTTTTGACTGAGGAAAATTTAAAAAGTAGGAAAATGTCCCCCATTATCAAAACTGTCTCGGGGGACTCCCACTAACCCACAGGCAGCTGGGACCACCACAAAAAGACAATCACTTCAAATAAACAATGGAAAAATGATAAAAATTGCAATGAAGTGGTTTCACTCCAAACCCTGCTATTCCTGAATGTATCCCACTACCCGAGTGCTTAGGGGAAATGTCTCTGCGTTTACAACTCCGGTGATATTTATTACGGATAGGGGTGTATGGATTCTCCATTGTATTGTATGTCTTTATTTATATAGCACCAAAAGTGTACTCAGCGCTTCACAAAGAATACAGTACAGGGAATTATAATAATACAATAAGTGCAGCAAAAATCATAGAATGGGAAAGGAAATCCCTGCCCCGAAGAGCTTACAATCTAAGGAGGTTTGTGGGGAAACTTACAGAGAGAGCAGGTGAGGGAATAAGTGCTGTAGATGGGTGTGCTGGGCCACAATGGGTGGTATAAGTGAGTGTGGGACAGTAACCATGAGGGCAGGCTTTTGGGATGCTTGATTTGTGGGGCAAGTTTTAAGGTTAGTCAGTGTTAAATGAAAAGGCTAACACCATTTACAGGGGAAAAGGTGGCAGGGAGGCATGGGTAAGATCAGGTGTGTATGTCTGGCTTCAGGCTTAGGGGAGATCCCCAGCAGCAGGATGGAGTAGATAGAGGGTGTGAATAGAGGATTTGTGTGGGTGTTTTTTATTGAGGGGTAAAGAAGCTGTTGGGAGACATGTGTATAAATAATGGTGCAGTAGGGAGTGGGGATGTTGTAGAGAACAGAAATGCTCACAAAGGAGTGAGGAAACAGTAAACAGAAAAAGAAATAGGGAGGGCATAGTGAGACACAGGATGAGAGACTGGCCAGTTATTGGAGGATAGGAAGAGTACAAATAATCATAGCGTTTAGAAAGTAAAGTTCTCACAGTTGTAAAGTTGTTGTTCAGAGTTCAGATCCTCCTCAATCTTCACCTCCAATTTCAACTCCAAGATTAACTCTGCTACACACTTAAATGTTACACAGCCATATGGCCCACAGCCAAAGTATCCTGCCTTAAGTATGCTAAAACACAGCCACATTGACTAATAATTAAGGGAGGGGCTGCCTAATCAACAGACACACCAAATTGTTAATTAAATTTTAGGATCTTGCAAATTGATAGTAGAATCCAGTTCACACATACCAATATTAATAAATTTTAAAATCTGTAGCATCTAAGATCTCTGTGCCGACGTGATAGGGGGAAGGGGTGTTCCAAGAGAGAACGCACACCCACACCCACAGAGACACACCCAGACAGACACACACACTCATACAGACACACACCCATACCCACAGAGACACACCCACACAGACACACACTCCCACAGAGAGACAACACCCACACCCACCGAGACACACCCACACCCCCACACATACCCACACCGACACACACACACCGACAGAGAGAACACACCTACAAAAAGACACACACACCCACAGGGAGAACACACCCACAGAAAGACACCCACAGAGACACACACACCCACACCGAGACACATCCACACAGAGACACACACACCCACACCCACAGAGACACACCCACAGAGAGAACACCCACACCCACATAGAGAACACACACCCACAGAGACACACCCACAGACACACCCACACAGAGACACACACACCCACACCCACAGAGAGAACACCCACACCCACATAGAGAACACACACCCACAGAGACACACCAACAGACACACCCACACAGAGACACACACACCCACACCAACAGAGACACGCCCACAGAGAGAACACACACACACCCACACTAACAGAGAAAACACACACCCAGACACGCACACACTTCCCCCCTCTAAGGCCGTACTTATAATGGTGTTGCGCGCCACTGGAACTGCCAGCGCTACTATAAAGGAGGCCTAAGTATGATACCGGGGGGGGGGTGTGGCTAGGACTGCTCCGGTCTGTTTGGAGCTGCTCCGTATAGCTCAGCCATGTGCTGGGCGAGGAAACAGGCAGAGGCGGGGAGGGATTGGCTGTGTGCAGTGACGGCCCCGCCCCCCTCTGCAAGCAGGGAAAACCCTGCAGCGGGGGAAACAGAGGCGCCGGTACTGAGTACCGGACAGCACCGTCACAAAAAAAGCTCTGCTTATTTTAAACACGATTTCATGCATTGTTACGGTATTTACATTTTTTTCCCCATAATATTTAACAAAAGCAAAACTGCTGGTGTTCTAGCAAAACCAAGACACCAGTGAAACTGCCGAACCTTAATATGTATCACTCATTGTTATTTTATTAGTTTCACTTTGGAGATATTTATCCCTCTCTGGTATAGGGTCGGAATTAAGCCTTGCGGGGCCCAAGGCAGCATGCTGGCAGCGGGGGGCCCCTGTAAAAAAGTTAAGGGGACTTACCTTGACAAGCAGTCCTCCCCCAGCAGTGTTGCGCGTCAAACATCACGGTGTCATGTAACGTCCTTTTGCCATGGCAACGCGACGTCACGTGTCATGTGGTTTCACATTGCCATGGCAACAAGTTGTAATATGATGTCACGGCATCATTTGATGTCGGTCACCATGGCAACACGACACCACAGGAGGCAGCCAGCTCCAGACAAGATAAGAGGAGAAAACCCACACCCACATATCAACCTCTCTGCCGGTCAGGGGACCCGCGCTCCTTCATCTCCCTCCTCCTGTCAGCGCCGAGAACCAACTTCTGATCGGAGAGGGGCGCTGGAAAGATTGACATGGCAGAATCATTTAAACTATGTTTGGAACATTTTTGAAAGAATTTATTTTTTCTCAAACATGGCAGTTCTTTGGTCAAACAAACCTCTCAAGGACAAGTTGGAAAACATCTTCTCATTTTAAATCCAGGAGTCCAAATAGATTTCTAACACCGCATAATGTAAAGATTGACATGGCAGAATCATTTAAACTCCCCCTTACGGTCAGGTGAAAGTTGGATTCTGGTGCAGACAGGAGGAGGAAGCGCGGAGTGCAGGCCAGGCTCTGATATGCAAATGGGAAGTTTATTGCACTTGTTTTAAACAAGTCCCTAGGCAGTAAGCAGGTCAGGCCCCGCCAAGGGGCGGCAGGTCTCAGGGGGCGGCAGGTCTCAGGGGGCTGGCAGGTCTCAGGGGGCTGGCAGGTGTCCGGGGGCGGCAGGTCTCAGGGGCAGCAGGTCTCAGGGGGCTGGCAGGTGTCCGGGGGCGGCAGGTCTCAGGGGGCGGCAGGTCTCAGGGGGCGGCAGGTCTCAGGGGGCTGGCAGGTCTCGGGCTGGCAGGTCTCAGGGGGCGGCAGGTCTCAGGGGGCTGGCAGGTCTCAGGGGGCTGGCAGGTGTCCGGGGGCAGCAGGTCTCAGGGGGCTGGCAGGTCTCAGGGGGCTGGCAGGTCTCAGGGGGCTGGCAGGTCTCAGGGGGCTGGCAGGTCTCAGGGGGCTGGCAGGTCTCAGGGGGCTGGCAGGTCTCAGGGGGCGGCAGGTCTCAGGGGGCTGGCAGGTCTCAGGGGGTGGCAGGTCTCAGGGGGCGGCAGGTCTCAGGGGGCGGCAGGTCTCAGGGGGCGGCAGGTCTCAGGGGCAGCAGGTCTCAGGGGGCTGGCAGGTCTCAGGGGGCTGGCAGGTCTCAGCGGGCGGCAGGTCTCAGGGGGCGGCAGGTCTCAGGGGGCTGGCAGGTCTCGGGGCTGGCAGGTCTCAGGGGGCTGGCAGGTCTCAGGGGGCTGGCAGGTCTCAGGGGGCGGCATGTCTCAGGGGGCTGGCAGGTCTCAGGGGGCGGCAGGTCTCAGGGGGCGGCAGGTCTCAGGGGGCGGCAGGTCTCAGGGGGCTGGCAGGTCTCAGGGGGCTGGCAGGTCTCAGGGGGCTGGCAGGTCTCAGGGGGCGGCAGGTCTCAGGGGGCTGGCAGGTCTCAGGGGGCTGGCAGGTCTCAGGGGGCTGGCAGGTCTCAGGGGGCTGGCAGGTCTCAGGGGGCTGGCAGGTCTCAGGGGGCGGCAGGTCTCAGGGGGCGGCAGGTCTCAGGGGGCGGCAGGTCTCGGGGGGCGGCAGGTCTCGGGGGGTGGCAGGTCTCGGGGGGCGGCAGGTCTCGGGGGGCGGCAGGTCTCAGGGGCTGGCAGGTCTCAGGGGCGGCAGGTCTCAGGGGGCGGCAGGTCTCAGGGGGCGGCAGGTCTCAGGGGGCTTGCAGGTCTCAGGGGGTGGCAGGTCTCAGCGGGCTGGCAGGTCTCGGGGTGGCAGGTCTCAGGGGGTGGCATGTCTCAGGGGGTGGCAGGTCTCAGTGGGCGGCAAGAGGGAAAGTGTAACCGCACTGCTGCTTTCCTATTTTTTGTTTTTTATATACGGTACATGTAGGGTCTCCGGAGCTGAACCGCATTCATTTCAGCTCCAGGGACCCCTGTTCCTTAGATACTTACCTCCATAAGGGGGTGCTTAATAGTGCTTAAGGACGGCACATAAGCTAGGGACAGGCCTGCACTTGTATATCATTCTTATTGAAAGTGGTGGAAAAAATAGAAATGTATCATAGTGATGTTAACAGACTTTATTGAATCTGTTCTTTATTCTTTGCTCACTATGCAGTCTATAAAAATCTCGCTTGTGGGCACATTCACATGTCTCAGACAGGTCTGCAACACGGCTTCTCATCCCTATCTCTTCGCTTACAGTGCTTCCACTGCAGCCAGGGATTCTGGGAAATGAAATGCAAATGAGCACAGTGTGGTTATTCACTATAAAAATGTTTAACCCAAAAGCACTGAGCCACTTTTTATTGCGAGTGACCAGAAAGCAGACACCATTAAAAATAAATCTACTCTAAATTGCAAATCAAGTATGGAATCCTTCGCTCCTTCATCAGTCATAATCATGGCACAGAATCTATTTTTAACTTGATAGCCTTTAGTACTATACCGTGTACGCTGCGGTAATCACTGCATTGTGCATGAATATTTTTCTGGTGACTGTACATTCTATTACGAACAGATGGTTCTTTTGTTTAATGTAGTATGAATATTTCTGCCATAGGCCTCGCTCGTTGTTCTAATTCAACTTATTGTTGACATAATTGAAAAGCCCAAAAGTGACCCGAGTTCTTTTACCCACCGCCTGCTTACCAAACTTGCATTAAGGATTAAAGCAGCAATACGGGTTCACTTTTTTTTGATACAGGTTTGAAGCAGAGGATCCCCAGAGCTGAAATTAATGGGTTTCAGCTCCGGAGACCCAATGCTTCAAATCTATAATAAAAAAATATACTGTATATTTTTTTGTGTACAAAGTTAACCCATATTCCTGCTTTAAAAAAGCTCTATAGGTGACAACACTATGCTGTTTTTAATTTTTTTTTTAATAGGATTGAAGCAGGGGGTCCCCAGAGCAGAATCCACGCGGTCCCGCTCCAGAGACCCCCTGCATGACACCTATTCAAACATTTTTAATAAGTATAGCGTCACCTGAGGGCCTCATTATAAACAGCCCCAGATAAATGGCCAAACCTTACTGCTCAGGGCCATTGAAGACAGGGTGGAAGAAAGATGACTAGATATTACAATAGCACTCAATGTACATCACAATTGTCTAAATATACCAGCCTCTGGTGTCTATGCAATTGTAGAAGTCCCTAAGGGAAGCAGTCACTGTATTACCCTAGAACATCACCTTTTCATCTTATGCGTTTGCTATTTTTGGTGTATAGGATATTTTTGCCAATGAGTTTACATTGTTCTGCATTGTTTATTACTATAAATGACATTCATGCAACGTTACTCTTCAATATCCTTCAAAAATATTCAAAGATAGTACAAGTAAATAAGTGGTAGAGATGAAAAAAGGAAACCAAAAGTGAATTATTGATCATAGAATACGAAGATGTACATTTGTTTACATATAGAGAGCATTGTGCCGGTAAATAATCCCTATGTGTTGCGTATTGTGACGCGCTTTGTGTCCCATTCGGAGAAAAGCGCTATGTGAATTAAAGTTATTATTATTACAAATGCCGGGAGCCATCATTAATGTTAATAGATTTTTTTTATGGCACCTTAATAATATTTATAAATATACAGCTACTGTATATAGGACAGTATATAGGACACAGTGTGTGTCGATGATTTCTAGATAGATTTATTAAATTCATTTTGATTAGATTGTAAGCTCTCTGGGTCCGGGATTTCCTTTCTTATTGACTGATTCTGTTTGTTGCACGTATTGTATTATAATTCCCTGTATTGTTTCTTTTGTAAAGTGCTCAGTACAGCTGTGGGCGCGATATAAATAAAGACATAGATACAAAAAAAACAAAAGAAAAAATGACAGCGCCACAAAAGGAAAAGATGCTACTAGGGCGACCAATTGGTAAATATCACTTTAGTAAATAAGTGTGCCACGGGGACTAGTGCCACGGGGACTAGTGCCACGACGACCCAGGTCAATGAGACACAGACTAACACTTGCTATAGAACCTGGTGATAGTTGTATGAAAATACAAGTGAAACAACAGAGACCAGGGAACTAAGGGAACACTAACAAGACCAACAAACATCCATTAACACCAAGAGGGAAAATAGGGGGGCGGAAATTGGGAACAGGATGGGAAAACACAAAGGGATCAAATGTATGCCACGAAAAATAAAAATGAGAAAAAAACCAAGATAACTGGTAAAAACGCTGGAGACTCCAAGCAGCTCTCCCGCAGGATACAACCCCCACCCCCGTGAATCTAATAAACAAAAGAGGAAAGCGCTGGCGCCATAGCACAGATCAATAACAAATGGTTTTATTCTGAACAAGGTAAAATGAGCAACTCACATTGGTCGCTAGAACAAGCGTGTTGGAGGACTGTGGCAAAAGCCACAAAGGGATGTTTCAGCCAGGATAACAAGCCGGGACCTGGACCTCACGGACGGATGATGGCGTGGTTTCGCATCCGGGCGCAAATCAGGTAGAGCGTCACAAAAGAGGTCCCCCGGAAATAGTAGTTTGTGATCCGGAGTTCCAACGCTATTTGGGTCTGGCTCCGTAACACTGCTGGGTCCTCTGAAAACAGTCCTCGAACAAAATAACCCTACGTGTTTCATCGCGTCATGCGCTGCGACTCCCCTGATGAAGTAGCAACACGAACAAGCTCTAACCCAGCTCCCACCACATCTTATCATATATACTGTATATATTTGTGTCTAAAGCAATGCTACTGGGCGAAGCCAAATGTATACAACAAAAGACAAAAATGCCCAATGCTACATCCAATATTACAAAGTATATAGCTAAATACTTATCTGTTTGTATTCTCATAAGTGTGGGTCATTTAGTTAAACTCTTTGGCCAAAGCGTTATAAGCCTGCAGCCACACCAAGGATCTTATTCCTATGCAACCCCCCCGCAGGACGGCAATTTAGTTCTATAATGTGTAAGATTGGAAGTGCTACAGCTGGGACATGATTCTAAACCTCCCGGCCCTCCTGGTATTCATAAAACACAGGAACTACTGGGCCGCTCTTTTTGGTGGCCCAAATGCCAACAAGATGTCCACAACTTAGGGCTATCCTGTGAAACCTGTGCCAGGAAGAAGATCCCTCGTGCCTCCCCTCTGTGTTCACTACAGCCACTCCCTGTACCTACATGTCCATGGGGAATCATCTCAATGGGTTTCATTGTGGAACTTCTTCCCCCACCCAGAGAAAACCATATAATCCTGGTGGGAGACGCCCACTAACTCCCACATCCCTGTGTGTAACTATTACTCATGTATTGTGTAATCATTATACCCTACCCCCTGTTATTCATGCTTTGGCAATACTGAAATGTTCTTTCATCATGCCAATAAAGCTGATTTGATTTGGTAAATTGTGTCAGTTAAATGAGTCACTTCATCGCTACCAAGAGCCTCCCTACTGCAGCCAATGGGGTCCCGGATGAAGTTGAATCCAACAGGAGAGTACAATTTACATCTAAATTCTGTAAAAGTTTCTGTTCTATCCCTGGAATCTGTTTAAATATATCTTCTGCGTTCCACCCACAGCTGGATGGGCAAACAGAAAGGAACGAAAGAGATGTTAGAACAGTACTTGTGCTGTTTTCTCTTACCTTCAGGAAAACTGGACTGATTTTCTACCGATTGCAGAGTTCGCACATAACAATGTCCAACACAGCTCCACCCAACAGAGTCCATTCTCCTCTAACGTTGGCTTTCTTCCTTCCTTCCCTGCCTTCCGGTTTCTTTACCCATCCCTGCTGTCATGGAGAGACTTTCCCCCTTGCAGAATATGCAAGAAACTCTTACTAGAAGCTCTTCAGGAGGATCGGAGAGTTATAGTCGGACTGCCGACCAACACCGCAGACATAACTTGCCTTTTGGTAAAAAATATACCTTAAGAATCACGTCTCCAAGTTTTCTCTGCTGTCACTTTTGTAACAATAATTGACGATGGAGAACAAAATGCATTATGCAAAATGCTCTCCTAATAACCTCCGAGTGGTAGACATTTTTAATATTTATTTATGGTGCAGGTGTCTTCATATTAATGCATAGCAACACTTTCAAATAATTATTGTGTCACATCTCCCATGATTTATTCTTTTCCTTTTCAAAGTTACTCCTAAACAAACTTTTGATGTAAAGCTAGTACGATGAAAGCACACTAATGTTACGGTTCGGTTTTATTTATTTTTATCGCCGCCACTTATAATTGTACTATACATCAGTATTTTTTAAGTAAATTAAAGATGAATATTGGTAAAACAAAATAAGGGACTTTTAATAATGTACTTTATTGGGCTTTATTTGAAAAAACAAAATCAGCATGTACTGTATATATTGTGATAATTGTAGATATGCTATTCAAAGATAGAGTGCAGAAGCATACATTTAGATCAGTTGTAGGTTATCTTTTAGAGACAAACATGACAGTTCTTCATATTTGAAATTATAGTCAACAGGGTTTTCAAAACCTCACAGGTCTGTTCTTCAAGTGAACACAAGCGTACATTTGAAAAACGTGTTGACGATAGTTAAACATTGGTTGAGAAGTTATCACATGGTTGAGTTCTTTCCCTTCATATATACAGGTTAACAATAAATAAACAAAGCAATCCCTGGCAATTTTCAGTTATTCAAGATAACAGTTAGTCTATAGCTCAATAAAATACACACAAAAAAAGTCACAGTTCCCTTCTATGGTCGTGTGTACAACGGAGTAGGAGTTCTTAGATGCTGGGCTCCCGTCATCCAAATGAAAGTCCCCAAATGTGTAACATTTCGGGACCCCATGAACCTTCATCAGACATGGTTCCAAATAGTGAATGTAGAAATCAAAGAGATTTACAGTTTATAAAGAAGATTAGCCTGCCCTTACCTACGGGAGGACCGTGTGACTGGTTATATGGAAGATTAGCCCTTACCTACGGGAGGACCGTGTGACTGGTTATATGGAAGATTAGCCCTTTCCTACGGGAGGCCCGTGTGACCGGTTATATGGAAGATTAGCCCTTACCTACGGGAGGCCCGTGTGGCGGGTTATAAAGAAGATTAGCCGTTACCTACGGGAGGCCCGTGTGACCGGTTATAAAGAAGATTAGCCCTTACCTATGGGAGGCACGTGTGACCGGTTTAAAGAAGATTAGCCTTTACCTACGGGAGGACCGTGTGACCAGTTATACAGAAGATTAGCCCTTACCTACGGGAGGCCCGTGTGACCAGTTATACAGAAGATTAGCCGTTACCTACGGGAGGACCGTGTGACCAGTTATACAGAAGATTAGCCCTTACCTACGGGAGGCCCGTGTGACCGGTTATATGGGAGATTAGCCGTTACCTACGGGAGGCCCGTGTGATGGGTTATAAAGAAGATTAGCCTTTACCTACGGGAGGCCCGTGTGACGGGTTATAAAGAAGATTAGCCGTTACCTACGGGAGGCCCGTGTGACCGGTTATATGGGAGATTAGCCGTTACCTATGGGAGGCCCGTGTGATGGGTTATAAAGAAGATTAGCCTTTACCTACGGGAGGCCCGTGTGACGGGTTATAAAGAAGATTAGCCGTTACCTACGGGAGGCCCGTGTGACCGGTTATAAAGAAGATTAGCCGTTACCTACGGGAGGCCCGTGTGACCGGTTATAAAGAAGATTAGCCGTTACCTACGGGAGGCCCGTGTGACTGGTTATAAAGAAGATTAGCCGTTACCTACGGGAGGCCCGTGTGACGGGTTATATGGGAGATTAGCCTTTACCTACGGGAGGCCCGTGTGACGGGTTATACAGAAGATTAGCCGTTACCTACGGGAGGCCCGTGTGACGGGTTATAAAGAAGATTAGCCGTTACCTACGGGAGGCCCGTGTGACGGGTTATATGGGAGATTAGCCTTTACCTACGGGAGGCCCGTGTGACTGGTTATAAAGAAGATTAGCCGTTACCTACGGGAGGCCCGTGTGACGGGTTATATGGGAGATTAGCCTTTACCTACGGGAGGCCCGTGTGACGGGTTATACAGAAGATTAGCCCTTACCTACGGGAGGCCCGTGTGACGGGTTATAAAGAAGATTAGCCGTTACCTACGGGAGGCCCGTGTGACCGGTTATAAAGAAGATTAGCCGTTACCTACGGGAGGCCCGTGTGACCGGTTATAAAGAAGATTAGCCCTTACCTACGGGAGGCCCGTGTGACGGGTTATAAAGAAGATTAGCCCTTACCTACGGGAGGCCCGTGTGACCGGTTATATGGGAGATTAGCCGTTACCTACGGGAGGCCCGTGTGACGGGTTATAAAGAAGATTAGCCGTTACCTACGGGAGGCCCGTGTGACTGGTTATATGGGAGATTAGCCGTTACCTACGGGAGGCCCGTGTGACCGGTTATATGGAAGATTAGCCGTTACCTACGGGAGGCCCGTGTGACGGGTTATAAAGAAGATTAGCCGTTACCTACGGGAGGCCCGTGTGACCGGTTATAAAGAAGATTAGCCGTTACCTACGGGAGGCCCGTGTGACCGGTTATAAAGAAGATTAGCCGTTACCTACGGGAGGCCCGTGTGACCGGTTATATGGGAGATTAGCCGTTACCTACGGGAGGCCCGTGTGACCGGTTATATGGGAGATTAGCCGTTACCTACGGGAGGCCCGTTTGACTGTTTGGGGTTATTGAGTTATAGACTAGCTGTTATCTCGATGAGCATGTATCTGGCTCGCAGCCTCCGGCTTCTGCTGGTGATTGGATAAAGAAACAATAACTGAAAATCGCCTTTGATTACTTTATTTTTAGGGGGGAAACTGTATATATGAAGTGAAAGAACGCGGCCATGTGATAACTTCTCAGCTAATGTTAACAATCGTCAGCACGTTTCAAATGTACGCTTGTGTGTTCACTTGAAGAAGAGACCTGGGATGTTTTAAAAACCTCATTTATGATCATTTCATATATGAAGAACGGGCATGTCTCTTTTGTTATTTTGGGGGCTTGCATAGGTACCCCTTATGCACAGTTTTTTTCTGCTATTTTCGAATAACTCTTTAAGTGTTGCTGTACAGAGGTATGCACGCCATCCTTTGTATTATTTATTTCATATATACAGTACATTACTGACATAGCATAGCTTAATTGATGTGTGTAATTGCCCCTCAGACGGTGGTGCATGAATGCTTGTACAATATAATAATAATAAAGTGGCATGGAATATAAAAGGCTCTAACAGTGCATTCATTATCCACGGGAGAATGACATACCTCGTGTTTCTTTTCCATTTTGTCACCTGCTGTAGGTAATAAGAAACATTAACACCTATGCCAGAACCAAAACGTTAGCTCAGGGTTTCCTGGACATGGCGCTCTTCACAGCAAACGCTTCACAAATGAAACATCTTTTGGAACAGGGGCCAGGAACCCAGTTTTATTATCTTCTTATCACTCTGCTGGTGAGTAACATTTATATCTGTGTTAATGTGATAAAGAGCAAAACCGTGTATATATCTACAAAGCAAAAGCCATCACGCAATATTTATCCAGCTTAAAACGGCGGCTCCTCCTCCTACCACCAAAGGGACCAATTAGGAGAAGAGGGGAAGGGAAGCACATAGGAATGTTACAGTATAGCGCTCTGTATGCAGCACATAGGAATGTTACAGTATAGCGCTCTGTATGCAGCACATAGGAATGTTACAGTATAGCGCTCTGTATGCAGCACATAGGAATGTTACAGTATAGCGCTCTGTACGCAGCACATAGGAATGTTACAGTATAGCGCTCTGTATGCAGCACATAGGAATGTTACAGTATAGCGCTCTGTACGCAGCACATAGGAATGTTACAGTATAGCGCTCTGTATGCAGCACATAGGAATGTTACAGTATAGCGCTCTGTATGCAGCACATAGGAATGTTACAGTATAGCGCTCTGTATGCAGCACATAGGAATGTTACAGTATAGCGCTCTGTATGCAGCACATAGGAATGTTACAGTATAGCGCTCTGTACGCAGCACATAGGAATGTTACAGTATAGCGCTCTGTACGCAGCACATAGGAATGTTACAGTATAGCGCTCTGTACGCAGCACATAGGAATGTTACAGTACAGCGCGCAGTACGCAGCACATAGGAATGTTACAGTATAGCGCTCTGTATGCAGCACATAGGAATGTTACAGTATAGCGCTCTGTATGCAGCACATAGGAATGTTACAGTATAGCGCTCTGTATACAGCACATAGGAATGTTACAGTATAGCGCTCTGTATGCAGCACATAGGAATGTTACAGTATAGCGCTCTGTACTCAGCACATAGGAATGTTACAGTATAGTGCTCTGTACGCAGCACATAGGAATGTTACAGTATAGCGCTCTGTATGCAGCACATAGGAATGTTACAGTATAGCGCTCTGTATGCAGCACATAGGAATGTTACAGTATAGCGCTCTGTATGCAGCACATAGGAATGTTACAGTATAGCGCTCTGTATGCAGCACATAGGAATGTTACATTATAGCGCTCTATATGCAGCACATAGGAATGTTACAGTATAGCGCTCTGTACTCAGCACATAGGAATGTTACAGTATAGCGCTCTGTATGCAGCACATAGGAATGTTACAGTATAGCGCTCTGTATGCAGCACATAGGAATGTTACAGTATAGCGCTCTGTATGCAGCACATAGGAATGTTACAGTATAGCGCTCTGTACGCAGCACATAGGAATGTTACAGTATAGCGCGCGGTACGCAGCACATAGGAATGTTACAGTATAGCGCTCTGTATGCAGCACATAGGAATGTTACAGTATAGCGCTCTGTACGCAGCACATAGGAATGTTACAGTATAGCGCTCTGTGCGCAGCACATAGGAATGTTACAGTATAGCGCGCGGTACGCAGCACATAGGAATGTTACAGTATAGCGCTCTGTATGCAGCACATAGGAATGTTACAGTATAGCGCTCTGTATGCAGCACATAGGAATGTTACAGTATAGCGCTCTGTATGCAGCACATAGGAATGTTACAGTATAGCGCTCTGTATACAGCACATAGGAATGTTACAGTATAGCGCTCTGTATGCAGCACATAGGAATGTTACAGTATAGCGCTCTGTACTCAGCACATAGGAATGTTTCAGTATAGTGCTCTGTACGCAGCACATAGGAATGTTACAGTATAGCGCTCTGTATGCAGCACATAGGAATGTTACAGTATAGCGCTCTGTATGCAGCACATAGGAATGTTACAGTATAGCGCTCTGTATGCAGCACATAGGAATGTTACAGTATAGCGCTCTGTATGCAGCACATAGGAATGTTACAGTATAGCGCTCTGTATGCAGCACATAGGAATGTTACAGTATAGCGCTCTGTACACAGCACATAGGAATGTTACAGTATAGCGCGCGGTACGCAGCACATAGGAATGTTACAGTATAGCGCTCTGTATGCAGCACATAGGAATGTTACAGTATAGCGCTCTGTATGCAGCACATAGGAATGTTACAGTATAGCGCGCGGTACGCAGCACATAGGAATGTTACAGTATAGCGCTCTGTATGCAGCACATAGGAATGTTACAGTATAGCGCTCTGTATGCAGCACATAGGAATGTTACAGTATAGCGCTCTGTATGCAGCACATAGGAATGTTACAGTATAGCGCTCTGTATGCAGCACATAGGAATGTTACAGTATAGCGCTCTGTATGCAGCACATAGGAATGTTACATTATAGCGCTCTATATGCAGCACATAGGAATGTTACAGTATAGCGCTCTGTACTCAGCACATAGGAATGTTACAGTATAGCGCTCTGTATGCAGCACATAGGAATGTTACAGTATAGCGCTCTGTATGCAGCACATAGGAATGTTACAGTATAGCGCTCTGTATGCAGCACATAGGAATGTTACAGTATAGCGCTCTGTATGCAGCACATAGGAATGTTACAGTATAGCGCTCTGTATGCAGCACATAGGAATGTTACAGTATAGCGCTCTGTACGCAGCACATAGGAATGTTACAGTATAGCGCGCGGTACGCAGCACATAGGAATGTTACAGTATAGCGCTCTGTATGCAGCACATAGGAATGTTACAGTATAGCGCTCTGTACGCAGCACATAGGAATGTTACAGTATAGCGCTCTGTGCGCAGCACATAGGAATGTTACAGTATAGCGCGCGGTACGCAGCACATAGGAATGTTACAGTATAGCGCTCTGTATGCAGCACATAGGAATGTTACAGTATAGCGCTCTGTATGCAGCACATAGGAATGTTACAGTATAGCGCTCTGTATGCAGCACATAGGAATGTTACAGTATAGCGCTCTGTATACAGCACATAGGAATGTTACAGTATAGCGCTCTGTATGCAGCACATAGGAATGTTACAGTATAGCGCTCTGTACTCAGCACATAGGAATGTTTCAGTATAGCGCTCTGTACGCAGCACATAGGAATGTTACAGTATAGCGCTCTGTATGCAGCACATAGGAATGTTACAGTATAGCGCTCTGTATGCAGCACATAGGAATGTTACAGTATAGCGCTCTGTATGCAGCACATAGGAATGTTACAGTATAGCGCTCTGTATGCAGCACATAGGAATGTTACAGTATAGCGCTCTGTACACAGCACATAGGAATGTTACAGTATAGCGCGCGGTACGCAGCACATAGGAATGTTACAGTATAGCGCTCTGTATGCAGCACATAGGAATGTTACAGTATAGCGCTCTGTATGCAGCACATAGGAATGTTACAGTATAGCGCTCTGTATGCAGCACATAGGAATGTTACAGTATAGCGCTCTGTATGCAGCACATAGGAATGTTACAGCATAGCGCTCTGTATGCAGCACATAGGAATGTTAAAGTATAGCGCTCTGTATGCAGCACATAGGAATGTTACAGTATAGCGCTCTGTACGCAGCACATAGGAATGTTACAGTATAGCGCTCTGTATGCAGCACATAGGAATGTTACAGTATAGCGCTCTGTACGCAGCACATAGGAATGTTACAGTATAGCGCTCTGTATGCAGCACATAGGAATGTTAAAGTATAGCGCTCTGTATGCAGCACATAGGAATGTTACAGTATAGCGCTCTGTACGCAGCACATAGGAATGTTACAGTATAGCGCTCTGTATGCAGCACATAGGAATGTTACAGTATAGCGTGCGGTATGCAGTACATAGGAATGTTACAGTATAGCGCTCTTTATGCAGCACATAGGAATGTTACATTATAGCGAGCGGTATGCAGCACATAGGAATGTTACAGTATAGCACTCTGTATGCAGCACATAGTAATGGTACAGTATAGCGCTCTGTATGCAGCACATAGGAATGTTACAGTATAGCGCTCTGTACGCAGCACATAGGAATGTTACAGTATAGCGCTCTGTATGCAGCACATAGGAATGTTACAGTATAGCGCGCGGTACGCAGCACATAGGAATGTTACAGTATAGCGCTCTGTATGCAGCACATAGGAATGTTACATTATAGCGCTTTGTATGCAGCACATAGTAATGTTACAGTATAGCGCTCTGTATGCAGCACATAGGAATGTTACCATATAGCGCTCTGTATGCAGCACATAGGAATGTTACAGTATAGCGCTCTGTATGCAGCACATAGGAATGTTACAGTATAGCGCTCTGTATGCAGCACATAGGAATGTTAAAGTATAGCGCTCTGTATGCAGCACATAGGAATGTTACAGTATAGCGCTCTGTATGCAGCACATAGGAATGTTACAGTATAGCGCTCTGTATGCAGCACATAGGAATGTTACAGTATAGCGCTCTGTATGCAGCACATAGGAATGTTACAGTATAGCGGGCGGTATGCAGCACATAGGAATGTTACAGTATAGCGCTCTGTACGCAGCACATAGGAATGTTACAGTATAGCGCTCTGTACGCAGCACATAGGAATGTTACAGTATAGCGCTCTGTATGCAGCACATAGGAATGTTACAGTATAGCGCGCGGTATGCAGTACATAGGAATGTTACAGTATAGCGCTCTTTATGCAACACATATGAATGTTACATTATAGCGAGCGGTATGCAGCACATAGGAATGTTACAGTATAGCACTCTGTATGCAGCACATAGTAATGTTACAGTATAGCGCTCTGTATGCAGCACATAGGAATGTTACAGTATAGCGCTCTGTACGCAGCACATAGGAATGTTACAGTATAGCGCTCTGTATGCAGCACATAGGAATGTTACAGTATAGCGCTCTGTATGCAGCACATAGGAATGTTACAGTATAGCGCTCTGTACGCAGCACATAGGAATGTTACAGTATAGCGCTCTGTATGCAGCACATAGGAATGTTACAGTATAGCGCTCTGTATGCAGCACATAGGAGTGTTACAGTATAGCGCTCTGTATGCAGCACATAGGAATGTTACAGTATAGCGCGCGGTACGCAGCACATAGGAATGTTACAGTATAGCGCTCTGTATGCAGCACATAGGAATGTTACAGTATAGCGCTCTGTACGCAGCACATAGGAATGTTACAGTATAGCGCTCTGTATGCAGCACATAGGAATGTTACAGTATTGCGCTCTGTATGCAGCACATAGGAGTGTTACAGTATAGCGCTCTGTATGCAGCACATAGGAATGTTACAGTATAGCGCTCTGTATGCAGCACATAGGAATGTTACAGTATAGCGCTCTGTACGCAACACATAGGAATGTTACAGTATAGCGCTCAGTACGCAGCACATAGGAATGTTACAGTATAGCGCACTGTACGCAGCACATAGGAATGTTACAGTATAGCGCTCTGTACGCAGCACATAGGAATGTTACAGTATAGCGCTCTGTATACAGCACATAGGAATGTTACAGTATAGCGCTCTGTATGCAGCACATAGGAATGTTACAGTATAGCGCTCTGTATACAGCACATAGGAATGTTACAGTATAGCGCTCTGTACGCAGCACATAGGAATGTTACAGTATAGCGCTCTGTATGCAGCACATAGGAATGTTACAGTATAGCGCTCTGTATACAGCACATAGGAATGTTACAGACACACTCCCTGCCCAGGTGAGTTTATAATCTGTTTTTGTTTTGGTGCCTGAGGCACAGGGACATTTATTGATTTGCCCAACGTCACAAGGGAACTAACAGACACAAGGGAAAATGCACAAGTACTCTTATCTGCTGGTACTCCAATCCACAGAGGCATCCAAAATCCCAGAAGATCAGCAGTGAAGATGAGATGGGCACACGGAATTGCAAAATATCAGAATTTATTGTGCCAGATACTATAGCGTTTCAGCTGCGTGCTCCACACAACTGAAACGTTGGAGTTCTTGGCACGATAAATTCTGATATTTAGCAATTCCGTGTGCCCATCGTATCTTCACAAGTGAGCTAACACCAGGATTTGAACCAGGTCCCCCTGCTTCAAACTCATTGTTCTCAGAGTCTGAGTCTTTGCTCCCTGAGCCAGTGAGATGGACGTATATGGAAATGCACATTTCATAGGTGAAAGGGTAAATGTATATGTAGTGTATTGCAAATGCTAAGTCATTCTACGCAAAGTTGAGTTCTTCTTCTGTTATAAACTCAGTCTAGTTAGTGAAAGAATGTCAGACTTTGTCACTACTGCTTTGTCCCTGTAACAGGCACCATATAACTTAACAGTAAACCCTTCTCATAGCCTCATTTAAATGCCAGGAGACGTGTTCTCTAAGTAAGACCATTGCATTGTAAACTAGTGCAATCATTCATTTCCCTTACATGCTTTTACATCAATACATAAACTGTTCAACCCCTTTTTAAACAGGAATGCAATAATGCCACATTAAGAATGTCAAAATACCGACACATTGACTGCACTATGTAGAAACCAAACAACTTCATTTTATAATGTGACATATACATATACCCATCATGTAAGTAGATTTCTTCATAAATCCAAAGAAATTTGTACTTACAAATGTCTTAGTATTTAGGTGCATATAAAGGTTTCTTTGCAATGTTGTTATGTTGTACCAAAGGTGTCATGTATATGCTGTTCCGAGACAACATAGCAAAGAAACTTTTATATTCACCTAAATACTAAGACATTTGTGAGTACAAATTTTGTTGGATTTATGAAGAAATCTACTTACCAGACTTACTGTAAAAACATACTGTATTGCCCTATTTCCTGTATGATTTCTCTGCACATGTACCTGCGCTCCCTGAAACACCTGGACATTTGAGAAATACACGAACTGGGAAAGTAATCCACATTAAGGGTTGAGCTGCAAAATACTCATTTGTTTGTATTTGTACTTTTTTTTTCATTTATCACTAAATAACTATATAATTGTTTGGATATATGTTGTTATATGCACTCTTAAGCACCAAATATATTAAGATATATTCTTATTTAAAGTAATATCCCTGATTAAATTTAAGCACAACTGGGTAACACCCATCTGTTTTCTCACCCATCATGTAAACAAACTCTTGAATCAACTCCACAAATGTATTTGAGCGTAGCAATGACACAGGTTATCACGAAGGCTTTTAAATCACTTACAGTTCATGCTTTAATTAGACAATGGTTGATTGCCATTTTTACACATGTATTCATAATGCTGAACCAATTATAAAGGCTTAGTTGAAAGACATAAGTACATTTAAATAATCTAGTCATTGTTCCCCATGGGCATGATTTAGCAACTAAATATTTCTGCAGTCTTTAAATGTGGCTATCCATGCAAATACAGAATGCATAATTGTGTGTGCTAGCTAAACACGAACTTAAATCAAGATAAACTGCAGTATTCCTAAGAGTCCATGCTAGCTTTGCCTATTCTACAGTATGAAGTTGTCTTCGTGCAGTAAGTTAGTCTCTCGCATGACCATTTTACAGCAGTGATTCTTGTTTGTGGATGTAGAGATGAGAGAAATATTTTGCCCAAAGGGGTAACTTGTGTAAAATGCTTTGCAAAAGATGGAAGTTTTTCTATAGCGAAGGCTATTTGTAGTCTCAGATTTTTGCCAGTTTTGAATACTTTGCATTGGAAATTTCCATTCTTCTGCATTAGTAAATAAGGACGTGGAGAAAGAAGGTCTGATGCCTTTTATTGGACCAATAAGTTGTTACTATGTTACCATGGTAACATATCGACTACTTGTTGGCCCAATAAAAGGTATCATACCTTCTCCCCCTTCATCCTTTGTTACTACATGGAATGAAGGAGCAAGATAGCTAACCACCCTTTCATTGCCATTCTCCTGCCAGGAGAAAATCTTTAAGTAAGTAAAAGGCAGAAGTTAAAGGGCAGTCCCAAACACATGTGGAAACGAACTTACCACGGTAACTGACGTTGTTACACGGTTGTTTTCACTCTTAAAGAAAAGGTTCCACTTGGGGGGAGTCGCAAAAAGCACATATTAAGATTGTTCCCCATTCTTATCTCACTGTTCCCCTTTCAGCGACTAATCAGGAGAAGAGAGAAAGGTATGTTGTCTTTGTAAGGTCTTTTTCAACATCATACAAGAAGGAGGAGCTGAAGGAAGTCAAACTCCTCCCAAGTTTTAGCTTATCCGGTTTATTAACCAGCTTTAAAAAAAAAATATTTCACCGTATTTATAGATGCCTATTTATTTATAAAAAAAAAATGTAAACAGCATTAATCATTGAAATGTAACACCCTAAACATGTCCCGGGCCTTGGACAATTTAAACCTTTCAGAGCCTATGGTTGTCAGGCCCTCCAGAATATGTGATCACGTGATCAATTCAGCAGTAATCACGACTGCCCTCGCCCCCTGGCGGCTGCTGGAACGTTGGAGCGGTGTGTGCGTGATCAGCCGCTGGAAACCATGCATTACGGGCCAGACACGTTACTAGAGCACTGAAAAGGTTAAGGAACGCTTTGGTGCTTAGGATTGATAATCATTACAGGGATGGGAAAAGCCCAGTTTTGGCAATGTACAGGGAGTGTTACTGCAGAGGAACCTCCACAGTGCCGACTCGTAGCGCCTTCATCAATTTACCGTGTTTCCACTGGTTCCACTGCACAGTAACAGGAACCAATAACCAACCTGAGAGAGTCTGACTACCGGGGCAGCTGCCTTCCAAATGGGAGCTGTATATCAATGTGAGTGCAGCGATGTTCGCTAGCAGTATCCACAGATCAGGACAATTGGAAGGGTTTACAAAGCCTGAGTCCAAAGGGATCCTCCGAGCCCTGCTATACTTCCTTAAATATTTATGCTTGCATTAAAAACATATTGTCCCGTATTCACTGCTATAAGACGACTTCCAGCGCTGGAAGACTTTTCATACCCCATTTGCTAATGGCAGTAGACTGCTAAGTAAATATGGCCCATGATGCTATACTAATGCGTATAACCAAACGCAGCTTCCTATGTATCTGTGTCTCTGCGCAATTGGATAAAAGCCTGCACAGTATATATTGATTATAATTAAACTCAACTACATCTCTGACAGAGACCGTGGTCTAATTGCTCTATCTGCGCTAATATCTCTCAATTTGCAATACTAAGGGGATGAAAAATCAGTCTAATAAAAAGTGCACCTTGCAGCTCATCTACATGTTCTCATTGCAGCTGTTAGTGGAAGAAACTTGTTAACCAAAGGGCTATTAACTGATTAATTAACAGCTCAGTTCTGGCATATTTTATTGATGCTTAAAAAAAGCAAGATGCAGGAACGCACACATCCCATTATACAAGGTACATCATGCAACTGCTCTCTAACCCCTTGTATTACTGCATTCATTCATTCTGCAAATTGCTCACTGATGCAAGCGGAATGAAATCTGAACAATGATACACTAAGGGTTATTCACCACAATTAGATAGCTGTACTTCACAAAGGGAGACTGTTAAAGTGAGGTGGGTTTGCAACATGGGATACAGCTACAGTGGGGGTTATTTACCAAGGTTCGTAGCGGGTGACCGCCATTCAAGTCAATAGCAGTTAATTCTGGATCCTGTGCATTAGCCACCAACAGTCCTAAGTGAATAGCCCCCTGTTACTTTGGTATTAAGCCATTTCTGGCCTATATTCCATGAAGTAAAAAGCATGGTAACGCTCAGTGAAGAACGCATGACATAGTTGCATAGTTATATGGTTATATAGTTGCATAGTTATATGGTTACATAGTTACATAGTAGATGAGGTGGAAAAAAGACATATGTCCATCAAGTTCAACTTATATTAAATGTAGACGACAGATAGTTGTCCTATATTTGTATTTACAGTATTACCTTTTTATTCACTTAAATGGGAGTCAGTGCATTGTTAACTGTGCACCACCACGCTTCTCACTATATTAAAAAGGGCTATCGACTAATTCATTAAATTGCTATATTCATTATTGATTGTTAACAGCCATTCCCAAGAACATGGCCATTGAGAATCTATAATAAAGCTGTGTGAATATACTCGGAAAGGCCCCTATTCAGTACGCTTTAAGCAGCTTCATCAGGTCATAGGCACACAAGACCTGGACAGCCAGCCTCCCAGTATACTGAATAGGGACCTACAAGAAAGACCTGGACAGCCAGCCTCCCAGTATACTGAATAGGGGCCTACAAGAAAGGCCTGGACAACCAGCCTCACAGTATACTGAATAGGGGCCTACAAGAAAGGCCTGGACAGCCAGCCTCACAGTATACTGAATAGGGGCCTACAAGAAAGGCCTGGACAGCCAGCCTCACAGTACAGTATACGGAATAGGGGCCTACAAGAAAGGATTGGCGTTCACTGTGCATCAAAACCTTCTAGATGCAAAACTCTGGAAAAGAAAAATCCCACTTTTTTCAATGAGACCTTTTCTTCTATAACTATACCTGTTTTGCCACATGTTTATATATAGCAATAGGAAATAACTTTGTATGCAACTATGGCCCCTATTTAATATGCAGGGACGCTCTTCTCCTCGCTAGGGAAATGTCTGTTACATTCAATTGAATAGGAGCCCAAGCGTTCATTTAATAGCAAAGCTTCTTTAGACTTTGATACATGGGGGGTGGGGGGGTATTTACCAAAGACTCGTGGCTCTATGCATGGTGCAAAAAACAGAGGCAGTTTATCGAACAAATAAATCTCATTCGGAGAAATCAGGTTTTTTTCTTTGACAGCCCAGGGGCTCTATTTGCAGCACTATTTGCTCCAGTGATAAATAAGCTTCATCTCAGATTGGCAGAAAATAACCATTTAGAAATGCACACTTTTATTAGATATTGTAACACTTGGGGCTAGATCAGGGTTGGCCAGTCCTCAAGAGCTACCAACAAGTCAGGTTTTCAGGATATCCCTGCTTCAGCCACCAATTGAGTCACCTGTGCTGAAGCAGGAATATCCTGAAAACCTGTCCTGTTGGGGGGAGGCTTGAGGACTGGAGTTGAGAACCCCTACCGTAAGGTTAAGTTCATGCGTTAACCTTAAAAGACGTCAGTGGATATGCAATGTTATGATAACTGCTTACATGTATCCCATTTGTATGTCATTATCACTAACGTCCGTTATATTTAATGCTACGCTCTTTGCGGGAGAAAACGCGGCTTAATGTTATGTTAATGTCCTTTGAAGATACACATTTGCTTTATAACAGTCCAAGCTGCCTTTTTTTTATTTATTTTTTTCCTTAATTATGTGCATCAATACAATCTACACAATAATAAGTAATTAGCTAAGTTGTCGATCGATCCGTTCTCCTGTGATCGATCATCAAATATTTGGCTCGGGGGTTCACTAAATGGCTGCACGGCTGTAGTGCAGCAGAAGAGGACCAAAGATGCAAAGTTCTGTAGGGAAGATCATGTGACCAGGCAGTCCCTAGATACAATTGGTGCACTGCTAGAGAGAGGGCAGGGCTTAAAAGGGGGTGTGCCAGAGCCTGTTTCAGAAGAGGAAGGGGATATGACTTTGTAAATGGTTCAATGCTTTAAGTATTTTCTCATAGTACAGAACTGATTTATTAAAACACACACGTAGGAAATTGCCTGGTCTGCAGCTTTAACAACTTACAGAGCTTTGTGATTTAAGGAAGCATGTGGATATTTCCTACCCCGCTGAAACCCTTACCAAACCGAGAGAAATCAACTCCTAGTTGTTAACTGAAGAGTATTTTCTTTATGAGATAAAAAGTATTTTATTATGCTAGTTTACAACAAAATCAATTATCCCTGCATACTTTAGAAATCTCATTGAAATTAAAAAGGGCACCCTGGCACTGTGCTAATGTAATTAGCAATAAATAGACCTGCATTAATGACAGTAAATATAATAGTTACATAGTGTAATGACTCTGGATGGGACATTAAAATCTGTTACTCAATTTTGTAAAGAGTTATAACATGGGACCCTTCCATTCGTTAACAAGCTGCCAAAACCTTCCCGAGATAAATGGCCTTTTTATTGCCATAAAACGCATGTTATAATGTTACCAAATTGGAATTTTAAATCTTTGCCATCATTAAAAAATGAAACCAATCTGATTTAGCTGAAAGTACAAGATCACTTAGCAGGAGATGGGTGCAGGGCTGCAGTTTCTGCTCTTTATCATCCACTTTTTGTTTTTTGAGAAACAGAACTGGTATTCACCAGATCAGGAGTGGCCAACTCCCGTCCTCCTGGGCCACCAACAGGTCAGGTTTTGAGGATATCCCGGCTTCAGCACAGGTGGTTCAATCAGTAGCTCAGCGCTGAAGCAGGGATATCCTGAAAACGGCCCTTTTGGTAAGCCTTGGGGACTGAAGTTGGAGACTCATGCAGCAGATATAAAAGCCCATTCTTTTGTAACAATAAAGACTCCCAAACACAGCAACCTTCTGCTTTAGTATGATCGGGACCAGGATGCTGTACTCATGAATGATGCACTGTAGGCTGATAGTTTGTTTGCATTTTGAAAACATCGACGTCATTGCCTCCTTAATACGAATGTAATTTGACATTCGGCACACATTTGGCTCTTGCGGTTCCATTGGAAATGAAGAAGAATTTTCTTTTCACTGGGGCCTCTCCATGGGGCAGGGGGAGGGGAGCGTTCGTCAATCAAGCGTTAACTAAACCCCAAGCCCACGCTGTCCCTGTTAGGGGGCCAATGAAGATAAGGGATGAGAGAGGGGAGTTTGGGGGTGGGGGGTGCAATCTCTAGTTTAGAATGTAGGGCAGGATTAGTCAACTCCAGTCCTCAAGAACTACCAACAGGTCAGGTTTTCACGATATCCATGCTTCAGCACTGGTGGCTCAATCGGTTGCTCAGTCTTTGCCTGCGTCACTGACTTTTGGGATATCCCTGCTTCAGCACAGGTGGCACAATCAGTGGCTCAGACTGAGCTACTAATTGAGCACCTGTGCTGAAGCAGGGATATGATTATCCTGAAAACCTGACCTGCTGGTGGCCCTAGAGGACGGGAATTGGCTAGCCCTGTGATAGGGCTATTACACGGACGGACGCCGCTGGCGAGGATGAAACCCCTCCCATGTCTACGCTCTCCATGATTACAAATGAATGAAACATGCTTAGAAGAGTCTGATTTTCATCAAAGAAACATATATCCGTCCATTACATTTGCCTTCGTAGCCATTTCATTGGCATTGATTCAGTTTGAACCCGGCCCATCTCATTAAGCAAGTAAGGATTTCGTGATCAAGAAGTGCGGATCTGAGACATGATCCCCATTGAGGCTCGGTGGGGGGGGGGGTGCCAGTTGTTTGCAGGGTAATTAGTTCCCGACCTGAGGAGCTTGCCATTCAATTTTGGATTCTGAGGTCTATCAGGGTAAAGTCACTCACTGAAGGTCATAAGAATCTGGCTCTTAGTCCCACTGAAGACGACCATTCCGACCGCCTCACTCATGCTCCTACATCACCCTGTGCTGTCTCTTCTGGTAGAGCTGAGGTTAAAGATGTATTAAGCATTCATTGAGTAAGCTTCCACTTTCAGTAACTGCCTATGATATTTGATTTGCCTCCGTCAAATTTAATATGTACCATAGCCTCTAATAACAGCTGGCAACCCATCCCCCTGTCATGCCTTAATGCTTTATGGTATAATTTGTTTTTCCCCTTGTGCTATTTAGACTTTAAGCCATACGTATTTGGAGCGCCACTGCCACATTGATTTAGTGTATGTGACTAATTTTCTTGTCTATACACATTTCGGCTAAGCAGAGTAAAAAGGCATTATGAAGGAGACTGTATATATACTTTACATAAAAATGATGCCCTGTCTTAAAGCTACATTTAGCTGTGATCTGACCGTCCTTGTCACTACATTCAGTACAATTCTGGCATGTAGCGGAAAAAATATTAACTTGATAGGGAAAAAAAGAAACCCAGATAATGTAAAAATATACACGCGAAACACTGCACATGAGCTGGCAAATGTGACTTCGTTCTCCAAAAATCCCGAAAGAAACCGATTTAATATTAAAAGGAATGTGATGTGCAAACACTGCTCAGTTTAGCTTTACATGTATATGACAATGCTAGCATAACGCGTTCATGCACTGCAGGTCCATGTCCGAATAATACATCTATTTCTCATTTTTGGGGGCTCTTAAACTTGACATTACGTAGGGCCTTAGGAGGTCAAAGTCTGGCCCTGGTCCCAGCGAGTGTGAGACGTGAATGTGCTCACAAGTGATATATTTTTATTTGCCGTGCACATTATTATAAAACTCGGCACATTAAGTTATTGATAATGTTGTATTTTTTCTAATATGGCGCTGGCAGTGTACGCTGCGATGTACAGTACATACAGCTTCGCATGCTCAGCGAGTCCCTGCTCTGGAGAACTTCCATTCTTATTTAGGTGCCAGAGGAATCGGGACAGGAGATAAAGTGACTTGTCCAAGGTCGGAGGAAGAGCTGGCACTGCCATTTGAGATGGGTTCGCCCGCTTCGTGCTCATACCACTACGCCTGCTTTGCCTTATTATTTGATGAGTGAGGGCCATAAATGTGCAATTAGCAGATCCCGCTGCTTACAGCGGGGGGCTCATCTCTAGACCTCAAGCCCCCACAATGGGGCAGGGTTTAAGGATATCCCAGCCTTAGCACAGGTGGCTCCATTAGTCCCAGCTTCAGAACAGGTGGCTCAGTCTTCGTCTGAGCCTCTGATTGAGCCACCTGTGCTGAAGCTGGGATATCCGGATAACCTGACCTGTTGGACTGTAGTTGAGCCCCTGACAAAGTATTGTGCTGCGCTTGCAAATGCAGCTTTATCCATCTGTTTGCCATATTTTAACTAAGAAGTTGCCAAACTGTCCATTTTGCCAGAATACTGAACTAGTACAGTTGGGGGGCAGGGGAACAGATTTCAGCTGGCAATGAAAACCTAGTTTGATTGTCAAAAGTGAAAAAGGAGCAGACTGTGAAAAGGGTATCAATGTGGAAGAAAAAGAAGGAAGCAAAAAGCATAGCGATCAGCCCTCTCGGGAAAGCTGGTCCTACTATAAGTAAGCATCCCGGGAAAGCTGGTCCTGCTATAAGTAAGCATCCCTGGAAAGCTGGTCCTGCTATAAGTAAGCATCCCAGGAAAACTGCTCCTGCTATAAGTAAGCATCCCGGGAAAGCTGGTCCTGCTATAAGTAAGTATCCTGGGAAAGCTGGTCCTGCTATAAGTAAGCATCTCGGGAAAGCTGGTCCTGCTATAACTATGCATCCCTGGAAAGCTGGTCCTGCTATAAGTAAGCATCCCGGGAAAGCTGGTCCTGCTATAAGTAAGCATCCCAGGAAAACTGGTCCTACTATAAGTAAGCATCCCGGGAAAGCTGGTCCTGCTATAAGTAAGCATCTCGGGAAAGCTGGTCCTGCTATAAGTAAGTATCCCGGGAACACTAGTCCTGCTATAAATAAGTATCCCGGGAAAACTGGTCTTACTATAAGTAAGCATCCCAGGAAAACTGGTCCTGCTATAAGTAAGCATCCCGGGAAAGCTGGTCCTGCTATAAGTAAGCATCCCAGGAAAACTGGTCCTGCTATAAGTAAGCATCCCGGGAAAGCTGGTCCTGCTATAAGTAAGTATCCCGGGAAAGCTGGTCCTGCTATAAGTAAGCATCTCGGGAAAGCTGGTCCTGCTATAAGTAAGTATCCCGGGAAAGCTGCTCCTGCTATAACTAAGCATCCCGGGAAAGCTGGTCCTGCTATAAGTAAGTATCCCGGGAAAGCTGGTCCTGCTATAAGTAAGTATCTCGGGAAAGCTGGTCCTACTATAAGTAAGCATCCCGGGAAAGCTGGTCCTGCTATAAGTAAGCATCTCGGGAAAGCTGGTCCTGCTATAAGTAAGTATCCCGGGAAAGCTGGTCCTGCTATAAGTAAGCATCTCGGGAAAGCTGGTCCTGCTATAAGTAAGCATCCCGGGAAAGCTGGTCCTACTATAAGTAAGTCGGTGGTTTGGGGCATATGTCCCAAACACAGTGCTCAATCCAATTCTGAACCGTTAGACAATGATAGATTTAAGTCCACATATCATGGTGACAGGAAACTATATCAGCCAAGAGATAGAGTATTTTGACCCAGTGCTATTTGAATGCAGCAAAGACACTCAATGTGATGGCAATAGTCCATGTGTCATAATAAATGAAGGGTTAACATACCATTGTTGTGTAGGACTCCGCCATCCCAAACCCTTATGCTGCAGCACTGTTCCAGGTCATCCAGTCTCCCTGTGAAGGAGAAATATATTCACCGAAGGCTGGTTCCTATGCAGCGTGCAGCACGCTCAATATTCAAGTTGCAGTTGAAATCCAAAGATTCCTGCGGTGCACAGCCAAGTAGGGTAGAGGACCAGCAAAGTGTGGGTTAAAAATATGATTTTATTGGTACAACATGGTACAGGGGACACACACTCTGACGCGTTTCAGACTGGTATAGTCCTTAGTCATAGAGTCCGAAACGCGTCAGAGTGTGTGTCCCCTGTACCATGTTGTACCAATAAAATCATATTTTTAACCCACACTTTGCTGGTCCTCTACCCTACTTGGCTGTGCACCGCAGGAATCTTTGGATTTCAACTGCAACTACTATAAGTAAGCATGTCAGCAAAGCTGGTCCTACTATACGTAAGCATCCCGGGAAAGCTGGTCCTGCTATAAGTATGCATCCTGGGAAAGCTGGTCCTGCTATAAGTAAGCATCCCGGGAAAACTGGTCCTGCTATAAGTAAGCATCCCGGGAAAGCTGGTCCTGCTATAAGTATGCATCCCGGGAAAGCTGGTCCTACTATAAGTAAGCATCCCGGGAAAGCTGGTCCTACTATAAGTAAGCATGTCAGGAAAGCTGGTCCTACTATAAGTAAGCATCCCGGGAAAGCTGGTCTTGCTATAAGTAAGCATCCCGGGAAAACTGGTCCTGCTTTAAGTAAGCATCCCGGGAAAGCTAGTCCTGCTATAAGTAAGCATCCCGGGAAAGCTGGTCCTGCTATAAGTAAGCATCCCAGGAAAACTGGTCCTGCTATAAGTAAGCATCTCGGGAAAGCTGGTCCTGCTATAAGTAAGTATCCCGGGAAAGCTGCTCCTGCTATAACTAAGCATCCCGGGAAAGCTGGTCCTGCTATAAGTAAGTATCCCGGGAAAGCTGGTCCTGCTATAAGTAAGCATCTCGGGAAAGCTGGTCCTGCTATAAGTAAGTATCCCGGGAAAGCTGGTCCTGCTATAAGTAAGCATCTCGGGAAAGCTGGTCCTGCTATAAGTAAGCATCCCAGGAAAGCTGGTCCTGCTATAAGTAAGCATAGTCTTGTACAATTGACTTGACCAGTATCGGATTTTGAAAAATGCCGCCCTTGGGCGGACCAAACTTGTTAGGACGAAATTGCGAAAAGGGAAACGAAAAGTTCACCTATCTCTACGTCCAAGAAATTCCTATGGATGAGAAGTAAAGAGTGACACACTGTGAGTGCTCATTTACATGTCATTACCCAGAATCCCTGGCAGCAGTGGAAGCATTGTCTGCTAAGAGATAATGGGGACGGGCAGGGCTGCAGACCTGTCTGAGACGTGTGAATTTGCTCAGATGGGATTTATATTTACTGTACGATGGAGGGGTTTTGTCACATTTTCTTTCCCCATCATAACGTTTTTAATATTTGGTTAAGCAATTCCTATGGGAGTTCCCGTACCCATGCAGCTCCCCAAACACACGCACGCACACACACACACACACACGGCAGGACCCAAAATCATGTTATGTGCTTACTGCAGGTTCAGTTGGAGGGTATAATAGTGCCTGCAGGAGGGTATAATAGTATATAGTATATATATAAAGTATAATAGTGCCTGCAGGAGGGTATAATAGTATATAGTATATATATAAAGTATAATAGTGCCTGCAGGAGGGTATAATAGTATATAGTATATATATAAAGTATAATAGTGCCTGCAAGAGGGTATATAGTATATAGTATATATATAAGGGTATAATGGTGCCGGGTGTTCCTGCAATTGTTTCTTTACTTCTGTCTTTATTTCAAACCTTTTCTGTTTAACCCTCTAAGGTGCAGTTCCATGTAGGATGAACATGAACTAAAGGCACTTATACTGTATGTTTAATGGGTGAAAACGTGGCCATTGACTCCTCTTTTTAAGCCAACCAGAAAGGTAACATATTCTTGCGAGCTTGAAAGTTCTCACTTACAGTGGGAACTCAGAATTAAAAGGGTTTTTTTGTCTAGAATTTTTCTTCCACCCCAATGAAAATGTAAGCAGATTTATTCGTGGGCTTTCTCTGTTATGGGACCAACTAGAAAACGGAGAAAGCGTTTTTTTTTTTTTATCATGAAGTAAGACGAACAAAACTGAAACGCCTCCCAGTCCCAAATCTCAACTGACATGTATTTTAAAAAAAACATTTAAAAATGTCGTCCTATGTTTGACTGCACCTTTAGGGTTTTGTATTTTAATTGAGCCATTTCACTGGCATTACATAAATAGTTAATATGTGTTTGTTCACTGAATAGAAGAAGTTATGTTACTGTTACTTAAACTAATCAATCAAATAAGGCGCCTTAAACATAGGTGTTTTGTCAAATGAAACAGAATGACAGGGATAACAGGACCATTTGCATCAAAATCATAAGAAGATAAATAGTCACCGATGGTGTGGGGTGTGAAGGGAGCAATAGTTCAAATCTGATCCCTGGCCTCATATCTGAGAAATAGAAGGAAAATAAAGAACCTGAATACTTTCTAATACCCATTAGTGTTGTGCTATAGCGGTAATCCTGTACCTTTTGCTTTCTTATTTGTTGTGGGTTTTGATACCTTACAAAGGAGCAATTCAGGCTTGTTTTTTTTATGTGAACCCATGTGTGATGCGTAGGGTTGCCAGTGGGCGTCTCCCAAAATACTGGACATAATGGTGAAAACTGCGACACGCTCGAGACACACAAACACACACACACCGCTCTCACCTCTCCACTCCATGCTGTTTCCTCCTCTCCTTGGCCCCATGTTCATGACACCTCCTCCTGATTGGCTGCATTATCAGCAGCAGACAATCAGGTTGGAGGATGCTGCCCATCCCCCCAGCTGCCATGCTCTCGCCCAGCTCTGGAAAATCGCACGGCCCCCAAGCCGGTCAGGTCACTGTGTCCAGAGAGGTAATACCGGACACATACATGTCCAGTATTAACTTTCATTTTTTACTGGACAGAGTGTCCAAATACAGGACAGTCCGGTTTAATACTGGACACCTGGCAACTCTATGACAGCAATCAACACACCTCACACTGCCCTGTAACAGGGACTTATCCCTGTCTAAATAAAGCGGCCTCAGAGCTCTGAGAATCCCGCAGAGAGAGTTGATTGCAGCCACTCAATTAACTAGTCTCCACCTGGACTAATGAGAGTTCTGTAAAAAGTCTCATGTGAGACACAGGAGAGAGATTCCTTAGCTCACATTTGGGGCTGACAGAAGGATAGCAGAGAAGCCTGCACACAGACACTGTCTTAAGCGCAAAGACTGTGCTGAGATCAAGACACCCAGACACCCAGACACCCAGAGACTTATATTTCTTGGACACAGAGGACCCAGGAACCTGCCAGAGACTGACATGGAGGGCCACCTGCTTCAGGTACTTCCTGAGACTTTGGGGTGCTAGGCTGGTAATGAGAATATCTCTCCAGTCCTGCAGATAGGGTCTGGGGAAGTAAGTTAGCCCTTACAAAGGGATAAGGGTTTGCCTGGATAAAGGAACAGGCTCAATAAAGCCAAGATATAATTTCACCCTAAAACAGTCTCCATTTGCATACCTCTGCACACATCACTTACATGCCCCATGGCAGGTTCCTCTCCACTGTGCTATGGACATGTGACTGATGATGGACATAAGAACAGCCAGTAATAAAGGCTGTGAAAGGGGTGGGACTAAGAGAGAAGGAGCCTTTAAAAAGGCTGGTGGTCAGATGTGCACGAACCTGAACACTTTCAGGCTCGATCAGGAGTTGTCCGAGTGATTGTAGTACGCGTGGCGAGAGGATCAGCGGATCCAAGTCGGGGAGTTGCAGAGAGCATCGAGCGCTGTTGAAGGGGAACCTCATTGGCTGCAATTAAAGTGGTACTGAAGCACCCTGTGTGAAGTACAGGCCGGCAACACTTTAGTGCACTAGGAGCTCCCACGGTATACTGGCACCATCACAAAGCCAATATACCCTGGATTGGGTGGCTCACTCTAGACTGACACTGATACTGTACACACTTTCCCAGTGTTACTATTAAGTGTAATATTATGTGTATGCTGAGTATAATGATCCTTTGCTAAGGATCACAGGGTTACTGAGAATGGACGAGAGTGCATAAACTCAGTTGTATCAGACACACTATGTCCTTATTTCTTGCCATCTGAGCATAGGCCACGTGTGGCACAATAAGTATCCATAAGGGACTCAGCCCCCACCTCAGCACCTGCTATAGGTCTGGGACCTAAACATAGGAGGTTACATTTATTACAGTTTTTTAACATATGATTGAAGCAGGGCGTCTCTGGAGCTGAACCCCATTCATTTTAGCTCTGGGGACCCCCTACTTCCCCAGGTACAAACCTCCGAGGGGGTGCTGGTACCTCGGCAAAGTTTAAAGCTCCCGCTTCACGCGGGCCAATAGGAAGCCTCACCTGATGACATCACGACTTCCTATTGGCCCTCGGGGCATGGGAGCATTGAAATTCCGCCATTAAGTGAACCCTGCTAGCCGAGCAGTGACTACTGGCACCCCCTATGGAGGTAAGTATCTCTGGAACCAAGGGATCTCCGGAGCTAAAAAATAACGGGGTTCCGCTCCAGAGACCCCCTGCTTCAATCCTATGTATAAAAAAAATATCTGCCAAAAAAATAATCGCAAGCTTGGATTGTCTCCTATGGGTTCAGCCCATCCTAGGACAAAGGCATGCAAGGGCAGTGATTTGTATAATGGGTGAAAAGCGGGGCGACTGTTGCATTTTTGTACTACTATAAGTATTTGTAATAATAATGTGAGACTTGCTCGGGTTTGACTTCTTCTAGCTACTCCCTTTTGTGTGATGTTACAATTTGTTTAAAGAGTTAAAGTGTTTGCACAGGTAAACCTCTCTCTTCCCCATCTTTGCCTCAACTGTAATGTCTCTCTGGTTAGGGTAGAGTGGGATAGCAGAAGAGGAAAGCAATTTTGTGTTACATTTCTAAAGAAACAAAAGCAGCTAAATATTTTCTTTACATATGGCTACATTTGTTAAAGGAAGACAATACCATTTTGTATGACATTTGTTGGTTCGCTGCCCAGAGGTTGCACTTTGAATGGACAAACGAGTTATTCATAAATGGTATTATAGGGTACAGAACCAGTGAAACCTCTCCAGTTTATTCCCACCCCTAAACATTTCTGTTTCTTTCTTTCCTCTGTGCTGCTAGAATACACATAAAGAATAGCGCTTTATGCTATTCCTTATTAAACGTATAATCCTGCCAGGACAAGGCGTTACCCGGTCATTAGTGCCTGGTGCGGTGGAGCTGACCCACCCTGGCATTAATGGCTAGGTATTGCTATTATTGGCTCTACAAAAGCCTGCCCTGGACCCCCCGTGTCACGGCATCGATGGCACACAGCCCATGACCTCCTGCACTCCCTTGTTCCAGCGCCCCGATGCCCCGCACCGCCCTTGGACCCATATCCCTGCTATACGGCACTGATCTCCGGGCTAGAGAGAGAGCCCTGGGATCTTCACCACCTCCACCACTTGTAGGGTGGTCATTTGTAGAGGTGGCATGGTGGCAAAACGTCTGAGCATTACGGTGGGATTAATGCCCGGAATTTTGATTAAAGACCCAGCATTTCATTAATGCCCAGAATTGCATCCTTTTTAGCCTATAATATATTTGAAAGTATACTGTGCACACTTGTATCACTGTATTAGAATAAATATGTCTTTCATTTTATGATCAATAATTGTGTTGATATACACAAATGTTTATAACATGTTAATGTCGTCGTCCTATTGTTTCAGTGTATTTCAGTAATCCTGCAGCTCATTGTGGCTGCTCTCCTGATCTATAAGGGATCAAAGAACATTGAATGTGATGATCCTCAACGCAGACTTAGTGATAGGTAAGCAGATCGTGGAGTTATTGTCGTATGTAAGGGAAATTCCAGGAAATTGTGCAGTTAATAAATATAAATCCTATTTCTAATTCTCAGCTTGGGCATTGTTAGTATTTATGGAATTAATTGTTGGGTGAAATTTGGTTTAGCAAATGATATTTCCCAGGTATTTGTTCAGGTGCAGTTACCACTGCTGTGTATCTCCTAACAACATACACACTGGCTTCTTGGTAAGAATAAAGGAGACCTAGAAATGTGATACTGTATGTGTGGCCATTAATACGGCTTGGAATCAATGTAAAATAAATGATATTGATACTTTGTTATTTCTTTAAAGTGGCAGCCACATTTCTTGTCTCTTTCTGTTTGGATGGGGGAGGGTCTTACTTTATATTACCTGAGTGCGCTGAACTCAGAAGTCCCGGCAGTTTTCTCCACCAGAGAAGCATACTTGACCAATGGACACTGGTAGAAAAAAGGGGGTCCTCTGGCGCGTTGCTCTGCTTGTGGCTCCACGGCGTTTAAAGCATATAAAATAAGGGAGAGAAGAGAGGGGACCACAGTAAGGGACCAACACAGTGGTTATACACAGCTCTTCGTTTGAATAAGGGGGGGGGGTGTAGGGGTGGTTAGAAGATCAGTGGAGGTTGAAAGATAATGCTGAATGAGAGGAGACACACTTACATCAAAATGTCTAATATCTTGAGTTGTTGTACTCTTCTCTTTATATGACTGTATTTGTTGAGGGTGAGGAAAAGCCTCCTGGTATCCTCCGAGTAGATCCAGGATCCCAAGATCACAAGGCAAGAAGGAGACAGCACACTCAAAGGTACAAAAAGCAGCGTGTACTCAGTAGAAAAACCGGCACATAAACCCGACGTTTCGGTCCTTGACACAGGACCTTTCTCCCTTGAGAAAGGTCCTGTGTCAAGGACCGAAACGTCGGGTTTATGTGCCGGTTTTTATTCAAACGAAGAGCTGTGTATAACCACTGTGTTGGTCCCTTACTGTGGTCCCCTCTCTTCTCTCCCTTATTTTATATGCTTTAAACGCCGTGGAGCCACAAGCAGAGCAACGCGCCAGAGGACCCCCTTTTTTCTACCAGTATCTACACAGAGGTTGGTGAATCACCTCTGAGAGACTCAGGCTGCGGAACTGCATTGTACAAAGACTGAAGCTACATACTGAACAGTAGGATAACCCACTTTTGGCGCAACTTTTCTCTCTTTTATATTATTGACCAATGGACACAATATGTTGACCAGGGTCAACCTTTCCTCTGAGGGCAATGAAAAGCTGCAATGTCATTGGGACTCGGGAGGTGACACTGGCACAAAAAAGTGAGATCTGCCTTGGGAAGCAGCGAGTCCCCAGAGGTGACAGAACCCGCTAATCAGTGGTTCCGGTCACCCGGGTCAGGTACATAAAAACTAACTTTAAAACCAGAGACATAACATAAAACACAGACAAAGCTCAGTGCACATCCAGAAAAACTTATATACGGTACAGTGCCTAAATATACATGTATAAATAACTAATAAATAAAATGGTCTTTTAGTTTAACATTTTGGCCAAATTGTTGTAAGCCCTTGAGCCAAACTTCACGGCAGACCACGTTCAAGGGTCCCTACACTAATATAAATTCTTAATAACCTGTGCATTGCCAGGAAGAATGATTTATAATAAATCTGTCAATATGAGTTGCAAAAGTTCTAAGTCTGATTGAAGCTTTTATTAACCTGTACATTACCAGGAAAAGCACTCTGTAATAGATTTGTCACAATCACACTGCATGCAGGCAAGTTCCCCTGATAGTTGGAGATGCCATGGAGCTTTTAACCATTTAAATGTGGGAGGGAGTGAGCTTCAATTGGATAGGAGGTTGCCACCCTCCAAAACAGCCAAGACTAGCTGCACAAGAATTATAAAACATACAGAACACCTACAAGCTCAAATTGAACCCCCAAAATACCCACAACATATATATAAGCATATAAGTTTCACAGAGGAGTGCTACTGAGCATGGCAATTTATATTTAAAACCAGAGACATAACATAAAACACAGACAAAGCTCAGTGCACATCCAGAAAAACTTATATACGGTACAGTGCCTAAATATACATGTATAAATAACTAATAAATAAAATGGTCTTTTAGTTTAACATTTTGGCCAAATTGTTGTAAATAGGATATGGCATCTAACCCTAACCCTAACGCTACTCACTAGGACATCGAGACAAAGGTTTGATCTGCAGAGCAAAGAAATATTAAGTTCTATAAGTGCAGTGACAATTTCTTGCACCATTTGTGATATTTGAGAGTGAGGCCCATATTTACTAAGCAGTGCTATTCCATTAGACACCTAGCGGCACATGAAGACCTCTTACAGCCCCATTCACCAGAAGGTGTCTTGCGGCATAGCTCCGGCTGGTACATATGGCCCATTTTCCCTTGTTTATATCTGAGGTCAGTGCAATTTCAGTTAAATAATAAAAAAGAATTGTTACATAGTTACATAGTAGAGAAGGTTGAAAAAAGACGTACGTCCATCAAGTTCAACCTATGCTAAATTTAGACAACAGATACTTTATACTATATCCGTACTTACAGTATATTGATCCAGAGGAATACAAACAAAAAACCCCAGTGTTATATCATCCAATGATATCTCATAAGGGGAATTCCTTCCTGACTGCAAGAATTGGCAATCGGATTATTCCCTGGATCAACATTCTTCCCATGTATACTTATTAGGTATATCCTTGTATACCTTTCCTTTCTAAAAAGATGTCCAACCTTTTTTTGAACAAATCTTTTGTATCTGCCATCACAGTCTCCATGGGTAATGAATTCCACACTGTAACTGCCCTTACTATAAATAGCCATTTCCTTTATTGCTGGTGAAATCTCCTTTCCCCCAACCTTAAGGGATGGCCCAGAGTCCTTTGTACTGCCCTTGGGATGAATAATTCTTTTGAAAGCTCCTTGTACTGTTCCCGAATATATTTGTATATAGTTATCATATCCCCTCTTAGACGCCTCTTTTCTATTGTAAATAAATCTAATTTAGCTAGCCTCTCCTCATAAATTAGATTATCCATCCCCTTCATTAATTTGGTGGCTCTTCTCTGCACTCTCTCTAGTTCCATAATGTCTTTTCTAAGGAGTGGTGCTCAAAATTGTACTCCATATTCAAGGTGTGGTCTTTCTAATGCTTTTTAAAAGAACATAATTATGTTTACTTCCCTTCCATCCATTGCCCGTTTCATGCAAGATAAGATCTTGTTTGCCTTTGCAGCTACTGCATGACTTTGGGCACTATTGCTAAGCCTGCTGTGTACAAGCACTCCTAAATCCTTCTCCATCAAGGATTCCCCCAATTTATCCCCATTTAATTTGTAAGTCGCCTGTTTATTCTTGCTTCCCAAATGCATAACCTTACAGTTATCTGTATTAAACCTCATCTGCCATTTACTTGCCCAAGTTTCCATTCTCTCCTAGTCCTTCTGAAGATAAATTACATTGTATTGCTATTCTTAATAATAGGAATCTCAATTAAGGCATTGATTTCTATCAATATTGCAAACATTTTGGTCTGCCAGGACGCTCTGTGTTGCTGTAGAATCAATGATAGTGGGGGCAGTAACTAGGGCGGCCATCACACAACCCAAAACTGAAAATAAGCAGGAAAATGCTAAAATGGCAAAATAAAGCATGGAAAATGCTTAAAATAAGTATGAACTAAAATAATATAACTGAAAAACCTAACACTGCTGGGCACTTGGCTTGGAGTTCTGTTTTTTATTTTGGTTCTAAATAATTTTAGGGTTTTGGTTCTAAAAATCTTAAAGGTTCTGGTTTTGTATTTCTTTTGGAATGCAATGTTCTGGTTTTGTGTTTGGTTTTGGAATGCTTGGTTCTGGTTTTGTGTTTGGTTTTTAAATGCAAGGTTCTGGTTTTGTGTTTGGTTTTAGAATGCTAGGTTCTGGTTTTGTGTTTGGTTTTGGAATGCAAGGTTCTGGTTTTGTATTTGTTTTTGAATGCAAGGTTCTGGTTTTGTGTTTGGTTTTGGAATGCTAGGTTCTGGTTTTGTGTTTGGTTTTGGAATGCTATGTTCTGGTTTTGTGTTTGGTTTTGGAATGCTAGGTTCTGGTTTTGTGTTTGGTTTTGGAATGCTAGGTTCTGGTTTTGTGTTTGGTTTTGGAATGCAAGGTTCTGGTTTTGTGTTTGGTTTTGGAATGCCAGGTTCTGGTTTTGTGTTTGGTTTTGGAATGCAAGGACCTGGTTTTGTGTTTGGTTTTAGAATGCTAGGTTCTGGTTTTGTGTTTGGTTTTTGAATGCTATGTTCTGGTTTTGTGTTTGGTTTTGGAATGCAAGGTTCTGGTTTTGTATTTGGTTTTGGAATGTAAGGACCTGGTTTTGTGTATGGTTTTGGAATGCAAGGACATGGTTTTGTTTTTCGTTTTGGAATGCAAGGTTCTGGTTTTGTATTTGGTTTTGGAATGCTAGGTTCTGGTTTTGTGTATGGTTTTGGAATGCAAGGACCTGGTTTTGTTTTTCATTTTGGAATGCTAGGTTCTGGTTTTGTGTTTGGTTTTGGAATGCTAGGTTCTGGTTTTGTGTTTGGTTTTAGAATGCCAGGTTCTGGTTTTGTTTTTCGTTTTGGAATGCTAGGTTCTGGTTTTGTGTTTGGTTTTGGAATGCAAGGACCTGGTTTTGTGTTTGGTTTTGGAATGCAAGGACCTGGTTTTGTGTTTGGTTTTGGAATGCTAGGTTCTGGTTTTGTGTTTGGTTTTGGAATGCAAGGTTCTGGTTTTGTGTTTGGTTTTGGAATGCTAGGACCTGGTTTTGTGTTTGGTTTTGGAATGCAAGGTTCTGGTTTTGTATTTGTTTTTGAATGCTAGGTTCTGGTTTTGTGTTTGGTTTTGGAATGCAAGGACCTGGTTTTGTGTTTGGTTTTGGAATGCAAGGTTCTGGTTTTGTATTTGTTTTTGAATGCAAGGTTCTGGTTTTGTGTTTGGTTTTGGAATGCTATGTTCTGGTTTTGTGTTTGGTTTTGGAATGCAAGGTTCTGGTTTTGTATTTGGTTTTGGAATGCAAGGACCTGGTTTTGTGTATGGTTTTGGAATGCAAGGACCTGGTTTTGTTTTTCGTTTTGGAATGCAAGGTTCTGGTTTTGTATTTGGTTTTGGAATGCTAGGTTCTGGTTTTGTGTATGGTTTTGGAATGCAAGGACCTGGTTTTGTTTTTCATTTTGGAATGCTAGGTTCTGGTTTTGTGTTTGGTTTTGGAATGCTAGGTTCTGGTTTTGTGTTTGGTTTTAGAATGCCAGGTTCT